>NW_028270156.1:2055780-2231550 GCF_037043375.1 Chiloscyllium plagiosum
CAGAGAGAGAGAGAGCAGGGATCTCCCAGAGAGAGAGAGAGAGAGCAGGGATCTCCCAGAGAGAGAGAGAGAGAGCAGGGATCTTCCAGAGAGAGAGAGAGAGAAGGGATCTCCCAGAGAGAGAGAGAGCAGGGATCTCCCAGAGAGAGAGAGAGAGCAGGAATCTCCCAGAGAGAGAGAGAGAGCAGGGTTCTCCCAGAGAGAGAGAGAGCAGGGTTCTCCCAGAGAGAGAGCAGGGATCTCCCAGAGAGAGAGAGAGCAGGGATCTTCCAGAGAGAGAGCAGGGATCTCACTGAGAGAGAGAGCAGGGATCTCCCAAAGAGAGAGAGAGCAGGGATCTCCCAGAGAGAGAGAGAGAGCAGGGATCTCCCAGGGAGAGAGAGAGCAGGGATCTCCCAGAGAGAGGAGAGCAGGGATCTCCTAGAAAGAGAGCAGGGATCTACAGAGAGAGAGAGAGAGCAGGGATCTCCCAGAGAGACACAGAGAGCAGGGATCTCCCAGGGAGAGAGAGAGCCGGGATCTCCTAGAGAGAGAGACAGAGCAGGGATCTCCTAGAGAGAGAGAAAGAGCAGGGATCCACCAGAGAGAGAGAGAGCAGGGATCTCCCAGTGAGAGAGAGCAGGGATCTCCCAGAGAGAGAGAGAGAGAGAGCAGTGATCCCGCAGACAGAGAGAGAGCAGGGATCTCCAGAGAGAGAGAGAGCAGGGATCTCCCAGAGAGAGAGCGAGAGAGGGATTCCCCAAAAAGAGAGAGCAGGGATCTCCCAGAGAGAGAGAGAGAGAGCAGGGATCTCCCAGAGTGAGAGAGAGAGCACGGATCTCCCAGAGAGAGAGAGAGAGCAGGGATCTCCCAGAGTGAGAGAGAGAGAGCAGGGATCTCCCAGAGAGAGAGAGAGCAGGGGTCTCCCAGAGAGAGAGAGAGAGCAGGGATCTCCAGAGAGAGAGAAGAGAGCAGGGATCTCCCAGAGAGAGAGAGAGCAGGGATCTCCCAGAGAGAGCAGGGATCTCCCAGAGAGAGAGAGAGAGCAGGGAACTCCCAGAGAGAGAGAGCAGGGATCTCCCAGAGAGAGAGAGCAGGGATCTCCCAGAGAGAGAGAGAGCAGGGATCTTCCAGAGAGAGAGAGAGCAGGGATCTCACAGAGAGTGAGAGAGCAGGGATCTTCCAGAGAGAGAGAGCAGGGATCTTCCAGAGAGAGAGCATGGATCTCACAGAGAGAGAGAGCAGGTATCTCCCAGAGAGAGAGCGAGCAGGGATCTCCCAGAGAGAGAGAGAGAGCAGGGATCTCCCAGAGAGAGAGAGAGAGCAGGGATCTCCCAGAGAGAGAGAGCAGGATCTCACAGAGAGAGAGAGCAGGGATCTCACAGAGAGTGAGAGAGCAGGGATCTCCCAGAGAGAGAGAGAGCAGGGATCTCACAGAGAGTGAGAGAGCAGGGATCTTCCAGAGCGAGAGAGCAGGGTTCTCCCAGAGAGAGAGAGTGCAGGGTTCTCCCAGAGAGAGAGAGCAGGGATCTCCCAGAGAGAGAGAGAGCAGGGATCTCCCAGAGAGAGAGAGAGAGCAGGGATCTTCCAGAGAGAGAGAGCAGGGTTCTCCCAGAGAGAGAGTGCAGGGTTCTCCCAGAGAGAGAGAGCAGGGATCTCCCAGAGAGAGAGAGAGCAGGGATCTTCCAGACAGAGAGAGCATGGATCTCACAGAGAGTGAGAGAGCAGGGATCTTCCAGAGTGAGAGAGAGCAGGGATCTCCCAGAGAGAGAGAGCAGGGATATCCCAGAGAGAGAGAGAGAGCAGGGATCTCCCAGAGAGAGAGAGAGCAGGCATCTCCCAGAGAGAGAGCAGGGATCTCCCAGAGAGAGAGACAGAGCAGGGATCTCCCAGAGAGAGAGAGAGCAGGGATCTCCCAGAGAGAGAGTGAGAGCAGGGATCTCCCAGAGGGAGGGAGAGAGCAGGGATCTCCCAGAGAGAGAGAGAGAGCAGGGATCTCCCAGAGAGAGAGAGAGAGAGAGCAGTGATCTCCCAGAGAGAGAGAGAGAGCAGGGATCTCCCAGAGAGAGAGAAGCAGGGATCTCCCAGAGAGAGCAGGGATCTCCCAGAGAGAGAGAGAGAGCAGGGAACTCCCAGAGAGAGAGAGCAGGGATCTCCCAGAGAGAGAGAGCAGGGATCTCCCAGAGAGAGAGAGAGAGCAGGATCTTCCAGAGAGAGAGAGAGCAGGGATCTCACAGAGAGTGAGAGAGCAGGGATCTTCCAGAGAGAGAGAGCAGGGATCTTCCAGAGAGAGAGCATGGATCTCACAGAGAGAGAGAGCAGGTATCTCCCAGAGAGAGAGCGAGCAGGGATCTCCCAGAGAGAGAGAGAGAGCAGGATCTCCCAGAGAGAGAGAGAGAGCAGGGATCTCCCAGAGAGAGAGAGCAGGGATCTCACAGAGAGAGAGAGCAGGGATCTCACAGAGAGTGAGAGAGCAGGGATCTCCCAGAGAGAGAGAGAGCAGGGATCTCACAGAGAGTGAGAGAGCAGGGATCTTCCAGAGCGAGAGAGCAGGGATCTTCCAGAGAGAGAGCATGGATCTCACAGAGAGAGAGAGCAGGTATCTCCCAGAGAGAGAGCGAGCAGGGATCTCCCAGAGAGAGAGAGAGAGCAGGGATCTCCCAGAGAGAGAGAGAGCAGGGATCTCCCAGAGAGAGAGAGAGCAGGGATCTCCCTGAGAGAGAGAGCGGGGATCTCCCAGAGAGAGAGAGAGCAGGGATCTCCGAGAGAGAGAGCCAGGGATCTCCCAGAGAGAGAGAGCAGGATCTCCCAGAGAGAGAGAGCAGGGATCTCACAGAGAGAGAGAGCAGGGTTCTCCCAGAGAGAGAGAGAGAGAGCAGGGATCTCCCAGAGAGAGTGAGAGAGCAGGGATCTCCCAGAGAGAGAGGGAGCAGGCATCTCCCAGAGAGAGAGCAGAGATCTCCCCAGAGAGAGAGAGAGAGCAGGGATCTCCCAGAGAGAGAGCAGGGATCTCCCAGAGAGAGAGAGAGGGCAGGGATCTCCCAGAGAGATAGAGAGAGCAGTGATCTCCCAGAGAGAGGGAGAGAGCAGGAACCTCCCAGAGAGAGAGAGAGCAGGGATCCCCCAGAGAGAGAGAGCAGGATCTCCCAGAGAGAGAGAGAGAGCATGGATCTCCCAGAGAGAGAGAGAGAGCAGGGATCTCCCAGAGAGAGAGAGAGAGCAGGGATCTCCCAGAGAGAGAGAGAGAGCAGGGATCTCCCAGAGAGAGAGAGAGAGAGCCAGTGATCTCCCAGAGAGAGAGAGAGAGCAGGGATCTCCCAGAGAGAGAGAGAGCAGGGATCTCCCAGAGAGAGAGAGAGGCAGGGAGCTCCCAGAGAGAGAGAGAGAGAGCAGGGAACTCCCAGAGAGAGAGAGAGCAGGGATCTCCAGAGAGAGAGAGCAGGGCTCTCCCAGAGAGAGAGAGAGCAGGGATCTCCCAGAGAGAGAGCAGGGATCTCCAGAGAGAGAGCAGGGATCTCCCAGAGAGAGAGAGAGAGGAGGGATCTCCCAGAGAGAGAGCAGGGATCTCCGAGAGAGAGAGAGAGCAGGGATCTCCGAGAGAGAGAGCAGGGATCTCCCCAGCAGAGAGAGAGAGAGCAGGGATCTTACAGAGAGAGAGAGAGCAGGGATCTCCAGAGAGAGAGAGAGAGAGCAGGGATCTCCCAGAGAGAGAGAGAGAGCAGGGATCTTCCAGAGAGAGAGAGAGAGAAGGGATCTCCCAGAGAGAGAGAGAGCAGGGATCTCCCAGAGAGAGAGAGAGCAGGAATCTCCCAGAGAGAGAGAGAGAGCAGGGTTCTCCCAGAGAGAGAGAGCAGGGTTCTCCCGAGAGAGAGCAGGGATCTCCCAGAGAGAGAGAGAGCAGGGATCTTCCAGAGAGAGAGCAGGGATCTCACTGAGAGAGAGAGCAGGGATCTCCCAAAGAGAGAGGAGCAGGATCTCCCAGAGAGAGAGAGAGCAGGGATCTCCCAGGGAGAGAGAGAGCAGGGATCTCCCAGAGAGAGAGAGCAGGGATCTCCTAGAAAGAGAGCAGGGATCTACCAGAGAGAGAGAGAGAGCAGGGATCTCCCAGAGAGACACAGAGAGCAGGGATCTCCAGGGAGAGAGAGAGCCGGGATCTCCTAGAGAGAGACAGAGCAGGGATCTCCTAGAGAGAGAGAAAGAGCAGGGATCCACCAGAGAGAGAGAGAGCAGGGATCTCCCAGTGAGAGAGAGCAGGGATCTCCCAGAGAGAGAGAGAGAGAGAGCAGTGATCCCGCAGACAGAGAGAGAGCAGGGATCTCCCAGAGAGAGAGAGAGCAGGGATCTCCCAAGAGAGAGCGAGAGCAGGGATTCCCCAAAAAGAGAGAGCAGGATCTCCCAGAGAGAGAGAGAGAGAGCAGGGATCTCCCAGAGTGAGAGGAGAGAGCGATCTCCAGAGAGAGAAGAGAGCAGGGATCTCCCAGAGTGAGAGAGAGAGAGCAGGGATCTCCCAGAGAGAGAGAGAGCAGGGGTCTCCCAGAGAGAGAGAGAGAGCAGGGATCTCCCAGAGAGAGAGAGAGAGCAGGGATCTCCCAGAGAGAGAGAGAGCAGGAGAGGAGCAGGGATCTCCCAGAGAGAGAGAGAGAGCAGGAACTCCCAAGAGAGAGAGCAGGGATCTCCCAGAGAGAGAGAGCAGATCTCCCAGAGAGAGAGAGAGCAGGGATCTTCCAGAGAGAGAGAGAGCAGGGACCGGGAGGGGAGCTCCGAGAGCAGGGATCCCCAGAGAGAGAGAGAGAAGCAGGGATCCTCGCAAGAAGAATCTCCCAGAGAGAGCAGGGATCTCCCAGAGAGAGAGAGAGAGCAGGGAACTCCCAGAGAGAGAGAGCAGGGAGTTCCCAGAGAGAGAGAGCTGGGGATCTCCCAGAGAGAGAAGAGAGCCAGGGATCTTCCAGAGAGAGAGAGAGCAGGATCTCACAGAGAGTGAGAGAGCAGGGATCTTCCAGAGAGAGAGAGCAGGGATCTTCCAGAGAGAGAGCATGGATCTCACAGAGAGAGAGAGCAGGTATCTCCCAGAGAGAGAGCGAGCAGGGATCTCCCCAGAGAGAGAGAGAGAGCAGGGATCTCCCAGAGAGAGAGAGAGAGCAGGGATCTCCCAGAGAGAGAGAGCAGGGATCTCACAGAGAGAGAGAGCAGGGATCTCACAGAGAGTGAGAGAGCAGGGATCTCCCAGAGAGAGAGAGAGCAGGGATCTCACAGAGAGTGAGAGAGCAGGGATCTTCCAGAGCGAGAGAGCAGGGATCTTCCAGAGAGAGAGAGCATGGATCTCACAGAGAGAGAGAGCAGGTATCTCCCAGAGAGAGAGCGAGCAGGGATCTCCCAGAGAGAGAGAGAGAGCAGGGATCTCCCAGAAGAGAGAGAGCAGGGATCTCCCAGAGAGAGAGAGAGCAGGGATCTCCCTGAGAGAGAGAGCGGGGATCTCCCAGAGAGAGAGAGAGCAGGGATCTCCGAGAGAGAGAGCAGGGATCTCCCAGAGAGAGAGAGCAGGGATCTCCCAGAGAGAGAGAGCAGGGATCTCACAGAGAGAGAGAGCAGGGTTCTCCCAGAGAGAGAGAGAGAGCAGGGATCTCCCAGAGAGAGTGAGAGAGCAGGGATCTCCCAGAGAGAGAGGGAGCAGGCATCTCCAGAGAGAGAGCAGAGATCTCCCAGAGAGAGAGAGAGAGCAGGGATCTCCCAGAGAGAGAGCAGGGATCTCCCAGAGAGAGAGAGAGGGCAGGGATCTCCCAGAGAGATAGAGAGAGCAGTGATCTCCCAGAGAGAGGGAGAGAGCAGGACCTCCCAGAGAGAGAGAGAGCAGGGATCCCCCAGAGAGAGAGAGCAGGGATCTCCCAGAGAGAGAGAGAGAGCATGGATCTCCCAGAGAGAGAGAGGAGAGCAGGGATCTCCCAGAGAGAGAGAGAGAGCAGGGATCTCCCAGAGAGAGAGAGAGAGCAGGGATCTCCCAGAGAGAGAGAGAGAGAGCAGTGATCTCCCAGAGAGAGAGAGAGAGCAGGGATCTCCCAGAGAGAGAGAGAGCAGGGATCTCCCAGAGAGAGAGAGAGGCAGGGAGCTCCCAGAGAGAGAGAGAGAGAGCAGGGAACTCCCAGAGAGAGAGAGAGCAGGGATCTCCCAGAGAGAGAGAGCAGGGCTCTCCCAGAGAGAGAGAGAGCAGGGATCTCCCAGAGAGAGAGCAGGGATCTCCCAGAGAGAGAGCAGGGATCTCCCAGAGAGAGAGAGAGAGGAGGGATCTCCCAGAGAGAGAGCAGGGATCTCCGAGAGAGAGAGAGAGCAGGGATCTCCGAGAGAGAGAGCAGGGATCTCCCAGAGAGAGAGAGAGCAGGGATCTTACAGAGAGAGAGAGAGCAGGGATCTCCCAGAGAGAGAGAGAGAGAGCAGGGATCTCCCAGAGAGAGAGAGAGAGAGAGCAGGGATCTTCCAGAGAGAGAGAGAGAAGGGATCTCCCAGAGAGAGAGAGAGCAGGGATCTCCCAGAGAGAGAGAGAGAGCAGGAATCTCCCAGAGAGAGAGAGAGAGCAGGGTTCTCCCAGAGAGAGAGCAGGGTTCTCCCAGAGAGAGAGCAGGGATCTCCCAGAGAGAGAGAGAGCAGGGATCTTCCAGAGAGAGAGCAGGGATCTCACTGAGAGAGAGAGCAGGGATCTCCCAAAGAGAGAGAGAGCAGGGATCTCCCAGAGAGAGAGAGAGAGCAGGGATCTCCCAGGGAGAGAGAGAGCAGGGATCTCCCAGAGAGAGAGAGCAGGGATCTCCTAGAAAGAGAGCAGGGATCTACCAGAGAGAGAGAGAGAGCAGGGATCTCCCAGAGAGACACAGAGAGCAGGGATCTCCCAGGGAGAGAGAGAGCCGGGATCTCCTAGAGAGAGAGACAGAGCAGGGATCTCCTAGAGAGAGAGAAAGAGCAGGGATCCACCAGAGAGAGAGAGAGCAGGGATCTCCCAGTGAGAGAGAGCAGGGATCTCCCAGAGAGAGAGAGAGAGAGAGCAGTGATCCCGCAGACAGAGAGAGAGCAGGGATCTCCCAGAGAGAGAGAGAGCAGGGATCTCCCAGAGAGAGAGCGAGAGCAGGGATTCCCCAAAAAGAGAGAGCAGGGATCTCCCAGAGAGAGAGAGAGAGAGCAGGGATCTCCCAGAGTGAGAGAGAGAGCACGGATCTCCCAGAGAGAGAGAGAGAGCAGGGATCTCCCAGAGTGAGAGAGAGAGAGCAGGGATCTCCCAGAGAGAGAGAGAGCAGGGGTCTCCCAGAGAGAGAGAGAGAGCAGGGATCACCCACAGAGAAAGAGCAGGGATCTCCCAGAGAGAGCGAGAGAGCAGGGATCTCCCAGAGAGAGAGAGAGCAGGGATCTCCCAGAGAGAGCAGGGATCTCCCAGAGAGAGAGAGAGAGAGCAGGGATCTCCCAGAGAGAGAGAGCAGGGATCTCCCAGAGAGAGAGAGAGCAGGGATCTCCCAGAGAGAGAGAGAGAGCAGGGATCTTCCAGAGAGAGAGAGCAGGGTTCTCCCAGAGAGAGAGAGTGCAGGGTTCTCCCAGAGAGAGAGAGCAGGGATCTCCCAGAGAGAGAGAGAGCAGGGATCTTCCAGACAGAGAGAGCATGGATCTCACAGAGAGTGAGAGAGCAGGGATCTTCCAGAGTGAGAGAGAGCAGGGATCTCCCAGAGAGAGAGAGCAGGGATATCCCAGAGAGAGAGAGAGAGAGAGCAGGGATCTCCCAGAGAGAGAGAGCAGGCATCTCCCAGAGAGAGAGCAGGGATCTCCCAGAGAGAGAGACAGAGCAGGGATCTCCCAGAGAGAGAGAGAGCAGGGATCTCCCAGAGAGAGAGAGAGAGCAGGGATCTCCCAGAGGGAGGGAGAGAGCAGGGATCTCCCAGAGAGAGAGAGAGAGCAGGGATCTCCCAGAGAGAGAGAGAGAGCAGTGATCTCCCAGAGAGAGAGAGAGAGCAGGGATCTCCCAGAGAGAGAGAGAGCAGGGATCTCCCAGAGAGAGCAGGGATCTCCCAGAGAGAGAGAGAGACAGCAGGGAACTCCCAGAGAGAGAGAGCAGGGATCTCCCAGAGAGAGAGCAGGGATCTCCCAGAGAGAGAGAGAGCAGTGATCTTCCAGAGAGAGAGAGAGCAGGGATCTCACAGATCTCACAGAGAGTGACAGAGCAGGGATCTTCCAGAGAGAGAGAGCAGGGATCTTCCAGAGAGAGAGCATGGATCTCACAGAGAGAGAGAGCAGGTATCTCCCAGAGAGAGAGCGAGCAGGGATCTCCCAGAGAGAGAGAGAGAGCAGGGATCTCCCAGAGAGAGAGCAGGGATCTCCCAGACAGAGAGAGCAGGGATCTCACAGAGAGAGAGAGCAGGGATCTCACAGAGAGTGAGAGAGCAGGGATCTCCCAGAGAGAGAGAGAGCAGGGATCTCACAGAGAGTGAGAGAGCAGGGATCTTCCAGAGCGAGAGAGCAGGGATCTTCCAGAGAGAGAGCATGGATCTCACAGAGAGAGAGAGCAGGTATCTCCCAGAGAGAGAGCGAGCAGGGATCTCCCAGAGAGAGAGAGAGAGCAGGGATCTCCCAGAGAGAGAGAGAGCAGGGATCTCCCAGAGAGAGAGAGAGCAGGGATCTCCCTGAGAGAGAGAGCGGGGATCTCCCAGAGAGAGAGAGAGAGGAGGGATCTCCCAGAGAGAGAGCAGGGATCTCCGAGAGAGAGAGAGAGCAGGGATCTCCGAGAGAGAGAGCAGGGATCTCCCAGAGAGAGAGAGCAGGGATCTCCCAGAGAGAGAGAGCAGGGATCTCACAGAGAGAGAGAGCAGGGTTCTCCCAGAGAGAGAGAGAGAAAGCAGGGATCTCCCAGAGAGAGTGAGAGAGCAGGGATCTCCCAGAGAGAGAGGGAGCAGGCATCTCCCAGAGAGAGAGCAGAGATCTCCCAGAGAGAGAGAGAGAGCAGGGATCTCCCAGAGAGAGAGCAGGGATCTCCCAGAGAGAGAGAGAGGGCAGGGATCTCCCAGAGAGATAGAGAGAGCAGTGATCTCCCAGAGAGAGGGAGAGAGCAGGGACCTCCCAGAGAGAGAGAGAGCAGGGATCCCCCAGAGAGAGAGAGCAGGGATCTCCCAGAGAGAGAGAGAGAGAGAGCATGGATCTCCCAGAGAGAGAGAGAGAGAGCAGGGATCTCCCAGAGAGAGAGAGAGAGCAGGGATCTCCCAGAGAGAGAGAGAGAGCAGTGATCTCCCAGAGAGAGAGAGAGAGCAGGGATCTCCCAGAGAGAGAGAGAGCAGGGATCTCCCAGAGAGAGAGCAGGGATCTCCCAGAGAGAGAGAGAGGCAGGGAGCTCCCAGAGAGAGAGAGAGAGAGCAGGGAACCCCCAGAGAGAGAGAGAGAGCAGGGATCTCCCAGAGAGAGAGAGCAGGGCTCTCCCAGAGAGAGAGAGAGAGCAGGGATCTCCCAGAGAGAGAGCAGGGATCTCCCTGAGAGAGAGAGCAGGGATCTCCCTGAGAGAGAGAGAGCAGGGATCTCCCACAGAGAGAGAGAGCAGGGATCTCC
Organism: Chiloscyllium plagiosum; assembly: GCF_037043375.1. Taxonomy (NCBI): domain Eukaryota; kingdom Metazoa; phylum Chordata; class Chondrichthyes; order Orectolobiformes; family Hemiscylliidae; genus Chiloscyllium; species Chiloscyllium plagiosum. The sequence continues at coordinate 2,065,321 of NW_028270156.1, forward strand.
CAGAGAGAGAGAGAGAGGAGGGATCTCCCAGAGAGAGAGCAGGGATCTCCGAGAGAGAGAGAGAGCAGGGATCTCCGAGAGAGAGAGCAGGGATCTCCCAGAGAGAGAGAGCAGGGATCTTACAGAGAGAGAGAGAGCAGGGATCTCCCAGAGAGAGAGAGAGAGCAGGGATCTCCCAGAGAGAGAGAGAGAGAGCAGGGATCGCCCAGAGAAAGAGAGAGAGAGAGCAGGGATCTTCCAGAGAGAGAGAGCAGGAATCTCCCAGAGAGAGAGAGGAGGGTTCTCCCAGAGAGAGAGAGCAGGGATCTCCCAGAGAGAGAGAGAGCAGGGATCTTCCAGACAGAGAGAGCAGGGATCTCACAGAGAGTGAGAGAGCAGGGATCTTCCAGAGAGAGAGAGAGCAGGGATCTTCCAGAGAGAGAGCATGGATCTCACAGAGAGAGAGAGAGCAGGGATCTCCCAAAGAGAGAGAGAGCAGGGATCTCCCAGAGAGAGAGAGAACAGGGATCTCCCAGAGAGAGAGAGCAGGGATCTCCTAGAAAGAGAGCAGGGATCTACCAGAGAGAGAGAGAAAGAGCAGGGATCTCCCAGAGAGGCACAGAGAGCAGGGATCTCCCAGGGAGAGTGAGAGCCGGGATCTCCTAGAGAGAGAGACAGAGCAGGGATCTCCTAGAGAGAGAGAAAGAGCAGGGATCCCCCAGAGAGAGAGAGAGCAGGGATCTCCCAGTGAGAGAGAGCAGGGATCTCCCAGAGAGAGAGAGAGAGAGAGAGAGAGCAGGGATCCCGCAGACAGAGAGAGAGCAGGGATCTCCCAGAGAGAGAGAGAGAGCAGGGATCTCCCAGAGAGAGAGAGAGAGCAGGGATCTCCCAGAGTGAGAGAGAGAGAGCAGGGATTTCCCAGAGACCGAGAGAGCAGGGGTCTCCCAGAGACAGAGAGAGATAGAGCAGGGATCGCCCACAGAGAAAGAGCAGGGATCTCCCAGAGAGAGAGCAGGGATCTCCCAGAGAGAGAGAGAGCAGGGATCTCCCAGAGAGAGAGAGCAGGGATCTCCCAGAGAGTGAGAGAGAGCAGGGATCTTCCAGAGAGAGAGCAGGGATCTTCCAGAGAGAGAGAGATCAGGGATCTCACAGAGAGAGAGAGAGAGCAGGGATCTTCCAGAGAGAGAGAGAGAGAAGGGATCTCCCAGAGAGAGAGAGAGCAGGGATATCCCAGAGAGAGAGAGAGAGCAGAAATCTCCCAGAGAGAGAGAGAGAGCAGGGTTCTCCCAGAGAGAGAGAGCAGGGTTCTCCCAGAGAGAGAGCAGGGATCTCCCAGAGAGAGAGAGAGCAGGGATCTTCCAGAGAGAGAGCAGGGATCTCACAGAGAGAGAGAGCAGGGATCTCCCAAAGAGAGAGAGAGCAGGGATCTCCCAAAGAGAGAGAGAGCAGGGATCTCCCAGAGAGAGAGAGAGCAGGGATCTCCCAGAGAGAGAGAGAGCAGGGATCTCCCAGAGAGAGAGAGCAGGGATCTCCCAGAGAGAGCAGGGATCTCCCAGAGAGAGAGAGAGAGCAGGGATCTTCCAGAGAGAGAGAGCAGGGTTCTCCCACAGAGAGAGAGTGCAGGGTTGTCCCAGAGAGAGAGAGCAGGGATCTCCCAGAGAGAGAGAGAGCAGGGATCTCCCAGAGAGAGAGAGAGAGCAGGGATCTTCCAGAGAGAGAGAGCAGGGTTCTCCCAGAGAGAGAGAGTGCAGGGTTCTCCCAGAGTGAGAGAGCAGGGATCTCCCAGAGAGAGAGAGAGCAGGGATCTTCCAGACAGAGAGAGCAGGGATCTCACAGAGAGTGAGAGAGCAGGGATCTTCCAGAGAGAGAGAGAGAGCAGGGATCTCCCAGAGAGAGAGAGAGCAGGCATCTCCCAGAGAGAGAGCAGGGATCTCCCAGAGAGAGAGAGAGAGCAGGGATCTCCCAGAGAGAGAGAGAGCAGGGATCTCCCAGAGAGAGAGAGAGAGCAGGGATCTCCCAGAGGGAGGGAGAGAGCAGGGACCTCGCAGAGAGAGAGAGAGAGCAGGGATCCCCCAGAGAGAGAGAGCAGGGATCTCCCAGAGAGAGAGAGAGAGAGCAGGGATCTCCCAGAGAGAGAGAGCAGGGATCTCCCAGAGAGAGAGAGAGATAGAGAGAGCAGGGATCTCCCAGAGAGAGAGAGAGAGCAGGGATCTCCCAGAGAGAGAGAGAGCAGTGATCTCCCAGAGAGAGAGAGAGAGAGAGCAGGGATCTCCCAGAGAGAGCAGGGATCTCCCAGAGAGAGAGAGAGAGAGAGCAGGGAGCTCCCAGAGAGAGAGAGAGAGCAGGGAACTCCCAGAGAGAGAGAGAGCAGGGATCTCCCAGAGTGAGAGAGAGAGCACGGATCTCCCAGAGAGATAGAGAGAGCAGGGATCTCCCAGAGTGAGAGAGAGAGAGAGCAGGGATCTCCCAGAGAGAGAGAGAGCAGGGGTCTCCTAGAGAGAGAGAGAGAGAGCAGGGATCGCCCACAGAGAAAGAGCAGGGATCTCCCAGAGAGAGAGAGAGAGAGAGCAGGGATCTCCCAGAGAGAGAGAGCAGGAATCTCCGAGAGAGAGATAGCAGGGATCTCCCAGAGAGTGAGAGAGAGCAGGGATCTCCCAGACAGGGAGAGAGCAGGGATCTTCCAGAGAGAGAGAGAGCAGGGATCTCACAGAGAGAGAGAGCAGGGATCTCACAGAGAGAGAGAGAGCAGGGATCTTCCAGAGAGAGAGAGAAGGGATCTCCCAGAGAGAGAGAGAGAGCAGGAATCTCCCAGAGAGAGAGAGCAGGGATCTTCCAGAGAGAGAGAGCAGGGTTGTCCCAGAGAGAGAGAGAGCAGGGTTCTCCCAGAGAGAGACAGCAGGGATCTCCCAGAGAGAGAGAGAGCAGGGATCTCCCAGAGAGAGAGAGAGCAGGGAGCTCACAGAGAGTGAGAGAGCAGGGATCTTCCAGAGAGAGAGAGCAGGGATCTTCCAGAGAGAGAGCATGGATCTCACAGAGAGAGAGAGCAGGGATCTCCCAGAGAGAGAGAGAGCAGGGACCTCCCTGAGAGAGAGAGAGCGGGGATCTCCCAGAGAGAGAGAGAGAGGAGGGATCTCCCAGAGAGAGAGCAGGGATCTCAGAGAGAGAGAGCAGGGATCTCCGAGAGAGAGAGCAGGGATTTCCCAGAGAGAGAGAGCAGGGACCTCCCAGAGAGAGAGAGAGCAGGGATCTCCCAGAGAGAGAGAGCAGGGTTCTCCCAGAGAGAGAGAGAGCAGGGATCTCCCAGAGAGAGAGAGAGAGCAGGGATCTCCCAGAGAGAGAGAGAGAGCAGGCATCACCCAGAGAGAGAGCAGGGATCTCCCAGAGAGAGAGAAAGAGCAGGGATCTCCCAGAGAGAGAGAGAGAGAGCAGGGATCTCCCAGAGAGAGAGAGAGGGCAGGGATCTCCCAGAGAGAGAGAGAGAGAGCAGTGATCTCCCAGAGAGAGGGAGAGAGCAGGGACCTCCCAGAGAGAGAGAGAGAGCAGGGATCCCCCAGAGAGAGAGAGCAGGGATCTCCCAGAGAGAGAGAGAGAGAGAGCAGGGAGCTCCCAGAGAGAGAGAGAGAGCAGGGATCTCCCAGAGAGAGAGAGAGCAGGGATCTCCCAGAGAGAGAGAGCAGGGATCTCCCAGAGAGAGCAGGGATCTCCCAGAGAGAGAGAGAGAGCAGGGATCTTCCAGAGAGAGAGAGCAGGGTTCTCCCAGAGAGAGAGAGTGCAGGGTTGTCCCAGAGAGAGAGAGCAGGGATCTCCCAGAGAGAGAGAGAGCAGGGATCTCCCAGAGAGAGAGAGAGAGCAGGGATCTTCCAGAGAGAGAGAGCAGGGTTCTCCCAGAGAGAGAGAGTGCAGGGTTCTCCCAGAGAGAGAGAGCAGGGATCTCCCAGAGAGAGAGAGAGCAGGGATCTTCCAGACAGAGAGAGCAGGGATCTCACAGAGAGTGAGAGAGCAGGGATCTTCCAGAGAGAGAGAGAGAGCAGGGATCTCCCAGAGAGAGAGAGAGCAGGCATCTCCCAGAGGGAGAGCAGGGATCTCCCAGAGAGAGAGAGAGAGCAGGGATCTCCCAGAGAGAGAGAGAGCAGGGATCTCCCAGAGAGAGAGAGAGAGCAGGGATCTCCCAGAGGGAGGGAGAGAGCAGGGACCTCGCAGAGAGAGAGAGAGAGCAGGGATCCCCCAGAGAGAGAGAGCAGGGATCTCCCAGAGAGAGAGAGAGAGAGCAGGGATCTCCCAGAGAGAGAGAGCAGGGATCTCCCAGAGAGAGAGAGAGATAGAGAGAGCAGGGATCTCCCAGAGAGAGAGAGAGAGCAGGGATCTCCCAGAGAGAGAGAGAGCAGTGATCTCCCAGAGAGAGAGAGAGAGAGAGCAGGGATCTCCCAGAGAGAGCAGGGATCTCCCAGAGAGAGAGAGAGCAGGGATCCCCCAGAGAGAGAGAGCTGGGATCTCCCAGAGAGAGAGAGAGAGAGAGCATGGATCTCCCAGAGAGAGAGAGAGAGAGCAGGGATCTCCCAGAGAGAGAGAGAGAGCAGGGATCGCCCAGAGAGAGAGAGAGCAGTAATCTCCCAGAGAGAGAGAGAGAGCAGGGATCTCCCAGAGAGAGAGAGAGCAGGGATCTCCCAGAGAGAGAGCAGGGATCTCCCAGAGAGAGAGAGAGAGAGCAGGGAGCTCCCAGAGAGAGAGAGAGCAGGGAACTCCCAGAGAGAGAGAGAGCAGGGATCTCCCAGAGAGAGAGAGCAGTGCTCTCCCAGAGAGAGAGAAAGAGCAGGGATCTCCCAGAGAGAGCAGGGATCTCCCAGAGAGAGAGCAGGGATCTCCCTGAGAGAGAGAGCAGGGATCTCCCTGAGAGAGAGAGCAGAGATCTCCCTGAGAGAGAGAGAGCAGGGATCTCCCTGAGAGAGAGAGAGCAGAGATCTCCCAGAGAGAGAGAGCAGGGATCTCCCAGAGAGAGAGAGAGAGCAGGGATCTCCCAGAGAGAGAGAGAGAGGAGGGATCTCCCAGAGAGAGAGCAGGGATCTCCGAGAGAGAGAGAGAGCAGGGATCTCCGAGAGAGAGAGCAGGGATCTCCCAGAGAGAGAGAGCAGGGATCTCACAGAGAGAGAGAGAGCAGGGATCTCCCAGAGAGAGAGAGCAGGGTTCTCCCAGAGAGAGAGAGAGAGGAGAGATCTCCCAGAGAGAGAGCAGGGATCTCCCAGAGAGAGAGAGAGCAGGGATCTCCCAGAGAGAGAGAGAGCAGGGATCTCCCAGAGAGAGCAGGGATCTCCGAGAGAGAGAGAGCAGGGATCTCCGAGAGAGAGAGCAGGGATCTCCCAGAGAGAGAGAGCAGAGATCTCCCAGAGAGAGAGAGCAGGGTTCTTCCCCAGAGAGAGTAGGGATCTCCCAGAGAGAGAGAGAGAGAGAGCAGGGATCTCCCAGAGAGAGAGAGAGCAGGATTCTCCCAGAAAGAGAGAGAGGAGGGTTCTCCCAGAGAGAGAGAGCAGGGATCTCCCAGAGAGAGAGAGAGCAGGGATCTTCCAGACAGAGAGAGCAGGGATCTCACAGAGAGTGAGAGAGCAGGGATCTTCCAGAGAGAGAGAGAGCAGGGATCTTGCAGAGAGAGAGCATGGATCTCACAGAGAGAGAGAGAGCAGGGATCTCCCAAAGAGAGAGAGAGCAGGGATCTCCCAGAGAGAGAGAGAGCAGGGATCTCCCAGAGAGAGAGAGAGCAGGGATCTCCCAGAGAGAGAGAGCAGGGATCTCCTAGAAAGAGAGCAGGGATCTACCAGAGAGAGAGAGAGAGAGCAGGGATCTCCCAGAGAGACACAGAGAGCAGGGATCTCCCAGGGAGAGAGAGAGCCGGGATCTCCTAGAGAGAGAGACAGAGCAGGGATCTCCTGGAGAGAGAGAAAGAGCAGGGATCCCCCAGAGAGAGAGAGAGCAGGGATCTCCCAGTGAGAGAAAGCAGGGATCTCCCAGAGAGAGAGAGAGAGCAGGGATCCCGCAGACAGAGAGAGAGCAGGGATCTCCCAGAGAGAGAGAGAGAGCAGGGATCTCCCAGAGAGAGAGCGAGAGCAGGGATTCCCCAGAAAGAGAGAGCAGGGATCTCCCAGAGAGAGAGAGAGCAGGGATCTCCCAGAGAGAGAGAGCAGGGGTCTCCCAGAGAGAGAGAGAGAGCAGGGATCGCCCACAGAGAAAGAGCAGGGATCTCCCAGAGAGAGAGAGAGAGCAGGGATCTCCCAGAGAGAGAGAGAGCAGGGATCTCCCAGAGAGAGAGAGCAGGGATCTCCCAGAGAGTGAGAGAGAGCAGGGATCTCCCAGACAGAGAGAGAGCAGAGATCTTCCAGAGAGAGAGAGAGCAGGGATCTCACAGAGAGAGAGAGAGAGCCGGGATCTTCCAGAGAGAGAGAGAGAAGGGATCTCCCAGAGAGAGAGAGAGAGAGCAGGGATCTCCCAGAGAGAGAGAGCCGGGATCTCCCAGAGTGAGAGAGAGAGCACGGATCTCCCAGAGAGAGAGAGAGAGAGCAGGGATCTCCCAGAGTGAGAGAGAGAGAGCAGGGATCTCCCAGAGAGAGAGAGAGCAGGGGTCTCCCAGAGAGAGAGAGAGAGATAGAGCAGGGATCGCCCACAGAGAAAGAGCAGGGATCTCCCAGAGAGAGAGAGAGAGCAGGGATCTCCCAGAGAGAGAGAGAGCAGGGATCTCCCAGAGAGAGAGAGCAGGGATCTCCCAGAGAGTGAGAGAGAGCAGGGATCTCCCAAACAGAGAGAGAGCAAGGATCTTCCAGAGAGAGAGAGAGCAGGGATCTCACAGAGAGAGAGAGAGAGCAGGGATCTTCCAGAGAGAGAGAGAGAAGGGATCTCCCAGAGAGAGAGAGAGCAGGGATCTCCCAGAGAGAGAGAGAGAGCAGGAATCTCCCAGAGAGAGAGAGAGAGCAGGGTTCTCCCAGAGAGAGAGAGCAGGGTTCTCCCAGAGAAAGAGCAGGGATCTCCCAGAGACAGAGAGAGCAGGGATCTTCCAGAGAGAGAGCAGGGATCTCACTGAGAGAGAGAGCAGGGATCTCCCAAAGAGAGAGAGAGCAGGGATCTCCCAGAGAGAGAGAGAGAGAGCAGGGATCTCCCAGGGAGAGAGAGAGCAGGGATCTCCCAGAGAGAGAGAGCAGGGATCTCCTAGAAAGAGAGCAGGGATCTACCAGAGAGAGAGAGAGAGAGCAGGGATCTCCCAGAGAGACACAGAGAGCAGGGATCTCCCAGGGAGAGAGAGAGCCGGGATCTCCTAGAGAGAGAGACAGAGCAGGGATCTCCTAGAGAGAGAGAAAGAGCAGGGATCCACCAGAGAGAGAGAGAGCAGGGATCTCCCAGTGAGAGAGAGCAGGGATCTCCCAGAGAGAGAGAGAGAGAGAGAGCAGTGATCCCGCAGACAGAGAGAGAGCAGGGATCTCCCAGAGAGAGAGAGAGCAGGGATCTCCCAGAGAGAGAGCGAGAGCAGGGATTCCCCAAAAAGAGAGAGCAGGGATCTCCCAGAGAGAGAGAGAGAGAGCAGGGATCTCCCAGAGTGAGAGAGAGAGCACGGATCTCCCAGAGAGAGAGAGAGAGCAGGGATCTCCCAGAGAGAGAGAGAGCAGGGATCTCCCAGAGAGAGAGCAGGGATCTCCCAGAGAGAGAGAGAGAGAGCAGGGAGCTCCCAGAGAGAGAGAGAGCAGGGAACTCCCAGAGAGAGAGAGAGCAGGGATCTCCCAGAGAGAGAGAGCAGTGCTCTCCCAGAGAGAGAGAAAGAGCAGGGATCTCCCAGAGAGAGCAGGGATCTCCCAGAGAGAGAGCAGGGATCTCCCTGAGAGAGAGAGCAGGGATCTCCCTGAGAGAGAGAGCAGAGATCTCCCTGAGAGAGAGAGAGCAGGGATCTCCCTGAGAGAGAGAGAGCAGAGATCTCCCAGAGAGAGAGAGCAGGGATCTCCCAGAGAGAGAGAGAGAGCAGGGATCTCCCAGAGAGAGAGAGAGAGGAGGGATCTCCCAGAGAGAGAGCAGGGATCTCCGAGAGAGAGAGAGAGCAGGGATCTCCGAGAGAGAGAGCAGGGATCTCCCAGAGAGAGAGAGCAGGGATCTCACAGAGAGAGAGAGAGCAGGGATCTCCCAGAGAGAGAGAGCAGGGTTCTCCCAGAGAGAGAGAGAGAGGAGAGATCTCCCAGAGAGAGAGCAGGGATCTCCCAGAGAGAGAGAGAGCAGGGATCTCCCAGAGAGAGAGAGAGCAGGGATCTCCCAGAGAGAGCAGGGATCTCCGAGAGAGAGAGAGCAGGGATCTCCGAGAGAGAGAGCAGGGATCTCCCAGAGAGAGAGAGCAGAGATCTCCCAGAGAGAGAGAGCAGGGTTCTTCCCCAGAGAGAGTAGGGATCTCCCAGAGAGAGAGAGAGAGAGAGCAGGGATCTCCCAGAGAGAGAGAGAGCAGGATTCTCCCAGAAAGAGAGAGAGGAGGGTTCTCCCAGAGAGAGAGAGCAGGGATCTCCCAGAGAGAGAGAGAGCAGGGATCTTCCAGACAGAGAGAGCAGGGATCTCACAGAGAGTGAGAGAGCAGGGATCTTCCAGAGAGAGAGAGAGCAGGGATCTTGCAGAGAGAGAGCATGGATCTCACAGAGAGAGAGAGAGCAGGGATCTCCCAAAGAGAGAGAGAGCAGGGATCTCCCAGAGAGAGAGAGAGCAGGGATCTCCCAGAGAGAGAGAGAGCAGGGATCTCCCAGAGAGAGAGAGCAGGGATCTCCTAGAAAGAGAGCAGGGATCTACCAGAGAGAGAGAGAGAGAGCAGGGATCTCCCAGAGAGACACAGAGAGCAGGGATCTCCCAGGGAGAGAGAGAGCCGGGATCTCCTAGAGAGAGAGACAGAGCAGGGATCTCCTAGAGAGAGAGAAAGAGCAGGGATCCCCCAGAGAGAGAGAGAGCAGGGATCTCCCAGTGAGAGAAAGCAGGGATCTCCCAGAGAGAGAGAGAGAGCAGGGATCCCGCAGACAGAGAGAGAGCAGGGATCTCCCAGAGAGAGAGAGAGAGCAGGGATCTCCCAGAGAGAGAGCGAGAGCAGGGATTCCCCAGAAAGAGAGAGCAGGGATCTCCCAGAGAGAGAGAGAGCAGGGATCTCCCAGAGTGAGAGAGAGAGCACGGATCTCCCAGAGAGAGAGAGCAGGGATCTCCCAGAGTGAGAGAGAGAGAGCAGGGATCTCCCAGAGAGAGAGAGCAGGGGTCTCCCAGAGAGAGAGAGAGAGCAGGGATCGCCCACAGAGAAAGAGCAGGGATCTCCCAGAGAGAGAGAGAGAGCAGGGATCTCCCAGAGAGAGAGAGAGCAGGGATCTCCCAGAGAGAGAGAGCAGGGATCTCCCAGAGAGTGAGAGAGAGCAGGGATCTCCCAGACAGAGAGAGAGCAGAGATCTTCCAGAGAGAGAGAGAGCAGGGATCTCACAGAGAGAGAGAGAGAGCCGGGATCTTCCAGAGAGAGAGAGAGAAGGGATCTCCCAGAGAGAGAGAGAGAGAGCAGGGATCTCCCAGAGAGAGAGAGCCGGGATCTCCCAGAGTGAGAGAGAGAGCACGGATCTCCCAGAGAGAGAGAGAGAGAGCAGGGATCTCCCAGAGTGAGAGAGAGAGAGCAGGGATCTCCCAGAGAGAGAGAGAGCAGGGGTCTCCCAGAGAGAGAGAGAGAGATAGAGCAGGGATCGCCCACAGAGAAAGAGCAGGGATCTCCCAGAGAGAGAGAGAGAGCAGGGATCTCCCAGAGAGAGAGAGAGCAGGGATCTCCCAGAGAGAGAGAGCAGGGATCTCCCAGAGAGTGAGAGAGAGCAGGGATCTCCCAAACAGAGAGAGAGCAAGGATCTTCCAGAGAGAGAGAGAGCAGGGATCTCACAGAGAGAGAGAGAGAGCAGGGATCTTCCAGAGAGAGAGAGAGAAGGGATCTCCCAGAGAGAGAGAGAGCAGGGATCTCCCAGAGAGAGAGAGAGAGCAGGAATCTCCCAGAGAGAGAGAGAGAGCAGGGTTCTCCCAGAGAGAGAGAGCAGGGTTCTCCCAGAGAAAGAGCAGGGATCTCCCAGAGACAGAGAGAGCAGGGATCTTCCAGAGAGAGAGCAGGGATCTCACTGAGAGAGAGAGCAGGGATCTCCCAAAGAGAGAGAGAGAGCAGGGATCTCCCAGAGAGAGAGAGAGAGAGCAGGGATCTCCCAGGGAGAGAGAGAGCAGGGATCTCCCAGAGAGAGAGAGCAGGGATCTCCTAGAAAGAGAGCAGGGATCTACCAGAGAGAGAGAGAGAGAGCAGGGATCTCCCAGAGAGACACAGAGAGCAGGGATCTCCCAGGGAGAGAGAGAGCCGGGATCTCCTAGAGAGAGAGACAGAGCAGGGATCTCCTAGAGAGAGAGAAAGAGCAGGGATCCACCAGAGAGAGAGAGAGCAGGGATCTCCCAGTGAGAGAGAGCAGGGATCTCCCAGAGAGAGAGAGAGAGAGAGAGCAGTGATCCCGCAGACAGAGAGAGAGCAGGGATCTCCCAGAGAGAGAGAGAGCAGGGATCTCCCAGAGAGAGAGCGAGAGCAGGGATTCCCCAAAAAGAGAGAGCAGGGATCTCCCAGAGAGAGAGAGAGAGAGCAGGGATCTCCCAGAGTGAGAGAGAGAGCACGGATCTCCCAGAGAGAGAGAGAGAGCAGGGATCTCCCAGAGTGAGAGAGAGAGAGCAGGGATCTCCCAGAGAGAGAGAGAGCAGGGGTCTCCCAGAGAGAGAGAGAGCAGGGATCACCCACAGAGAAAGAGCAGGGATCTCCCAGAGAGAGCGAGAGAGCAGGGATCTCCCAGAGAGAGAGAGAGCAGGGATCTCCCAGAGAGAGCAGGGATCTCCCAGAGAGAGAGAGAGCAGGGATCTTCCAGAGAGAGAGAGCAGGGTTCTCCCAGAGAGAGAGAGTGCAGGGTTCTCCCAGAGAGAGAGAGCAGGGATCTCCCAGAGAGAGAGAGAGCAGGGATCTCCCAGAGAGAGAGAGAGAGCAGGGATCTTCCAGAGAGAGAGAGCAGGGTTCTCCCAGAGAGAGAGAGTGCAGGGTTCTCCCAGAGAGAGAGAGCAGGGATCTCCCAGAGAGAGAGAGAGCAGGGATCTTCCAGACAGAGAGAGCATGGATCTCACAGAGAGTGAGAGAGCAGGGATCTTCCAGAGTGAGAGAGAGCAGGGATCGCCCAGAGAGAGAGAGCAGGGATATCCCAGAGAGAGAGAGAGAGAGCAGGGATCTCCCAGAGAGAGAGAGAGCAGGCATCTCCCAGAGAGAGAGCAGGGATCTCCCAGAGAGAGAGACAGAGCAGGGATCTCCCAGAGAGAGAGAGCAGGGATCTCCCAGAGAGAGAGAGAGAGCAGGGATCTCCCAGAGGGAGGGAGAGAGCAGGGATCTCCCAGAGAGAGAGAGAGAGCAGGGATCTCCCAGAGAGAGAGAGAGAGCAGTGATCTCCCAGAGAGAGAGAGAGAGCAGGGATCTCCCAGAGAGAGAGAGAGCAGGGATCTCCCAGAGAGAGCAGGGATCTCCCAGAGAGAGAGAGAGAGAGAGCAGGGAGCTCCCAGAGAGAGAGAGAGAGAGCAGGGAACTCCCAGAGAGAGAGAGCAGGGATCTCCCAGAGAGAGAGAGCAGGGATCTCCCAGAGAGAGAGAGAGAGCAGGGATCTTCCAGAGAGAGAGAGAGCAGGGATCTCACAGATCGCACAGAGAGTGACAGAGCAGGGATCTTCCAGAGAGAGAGAGCAGGGATCTTCCAGAGAGAGAGCATGGATCTCACAGAGAGAGAGAGCAGGTATCTCCCAGAGAGAGAGCGAGCAGGGATCTTCCAGAGAGAGAGAGAGCAGGGATCTCACAGAGAGTGAGAGAGCAGGGATCTTCCAGAGAGAGAGAGCAGGGATCTTCCAGAGAGAGAGCATGGATCTCACAGAGAGAGAGAGCAGGTATCTCCCAGAGAGAGAGCGAGCAGGGATCTCCCAGAGAGAGAGAGAGAGCAGGGATCTCCCAGAGAGAGAGAGAGAGCAGGGATCTCCCAGAGAGAGAGAGCAGGGATCTCACAGAGAGAGAGAGCAGGGATCTCACAGAGAGTGAGAGAGCAGGGATCTCCCAGAGAGAGAGAGAGCAGGGATCTCACAGAGAGTGAGAGAGCAGGGATCTTCCAGAGCGAGAGAGCAGGGATCTTCCAGAGAGAGAGCATGGATCTCACAGAGAGAGAGAGCAGGTATCTCCCAGAGAGAGAGCGAGCAGGGATTCTCCCAGAGAGAGAGAGAGAGCAGGGATCTCCCAGAGAGAGAGAGAGCAGGGATCTCCCAGAGAGAGAGAGAGCAGGGATCTCCCTGAGAGAGAGAGCGGGGATCTCCCAGAGAGAGAGAGAGAGAGGAGGGATCTCCAGAGAGAGAGCAGGGATCTCCGAGAGAGAGAGAGAGCAGGGATCTCCGAGAGAGAGAGCAGGGATCTCCAGAGAGAGAGAGCAGGGATCTCCCAGAGAGAGAGAGCAGGGATCTCACAGAGAGAGAGAGCAGGGTTCTCCCAGAGAGAGAGAGAGAGAGCAGGGATCTCCCAGAGAGAGTGAGAGAGCAGGGATCTCCCAGAGAGAGAGGGAGCAGGCATCTCCCAGAGAGAGAGCAGAGATCTCCCAGAGAGAGAGAGAGCAGGGATCTCCCAGAGAGAGAGCAGGGATCTCCCAGAGAGAGAGAGAGGGCAGGGATCTCCCAGAGAGATAGAGAGAGCAGTGATCTCCCAGAGAGAGGGAGAGAGCAGGGACCTCCCAGAGAGAGAGAGAGCAGGGATCCCCCAGAGAGAGAGAGCAGGGATCTCCCAGAGAGAGAGAGAGAGAGAGCATGGATCTCCCAGAGAGAGAGAGAGAGCAGGGATCTCCCAGAGAGAGAGAGAGAGCAGGGATCTCCCAGAGAGAGAGAGAGAGCAGTGATCTCCCAGAGAGAGAGAGAGCAGGGATCTCCCAGAGAGAGAGCAGGGATCTCCCAGAGAGAGAGAGAGGCAGGGAGCTCCCAGAGAGAGAGAGAGAGAGCAGGGAACTCCCAGAGAGAGAGAGAGAGCAGGGATCTCCCAGAGAGAGAGAGCAGGGCTCTCCCAGAGAGAGAGAGAGAGAGCAGGGATCTCCCAGAGAGAGAGCAGGGATCTCCCAGAGAGAGAGCAGGGATCTCCCTGAGAGAGAGAGCAGGGATCTTACAGAGAGAGAGAGAGCAGGGATCTCCCAGAGAGAGAGAGAGAGAGCAGGGATCTCCCAGAGAGAGAGAGAGAGAGCAGGGATCGCCCAGAGAAAGAGAGAGAGAGAGCAGGGATCTTCCAGAGAGAGAGAGAGCAGGAATCTCCCAGAGAGAGAGAGGAGGGTTCTCCCAGAGAGAGAGAGCAGGGATCTCCCAGAGAGAGAGAGAGCACGGATCTTCCAGACAGAGAGAGCAGGGATCTCACAGAGAGTGAGAGAGCAGGGATCTCCGAGAGAGAGAGCAGGGATCTCCCAGAGAGAGAGAGCAGGGATCTTACAGAGAGAGAGAGAGCAGGGATCTCCCAGAGAGAGAGAGAGAGAGCAGGGATCTCCCAGAGAGAGAGAGAGAGAGCAGGGATCGCCCAGAGAAAGAGAGAGAGAGAGCAGGGATCTTCCAGAGAGAGAGAGCAGGAATCTCCCAGAGAGAGAGAGGAGGGTTCTCCCAGAGAGAGAGAGCAGGGATCTCCCAGAGAGAGAGAGAGCACGGATCTTCCAGACAGAGAGAGCAGGGATCTCACAGAGAGTGAGAGAGCAGGGATCTTCCAGAGAGAGAGAGAGCAGGGATCTTGCAGAGAGAGAGCATGGATCTCACAGAGAGAGAGAGAGCAGGGATCTCCCAAAGAGAGAGAGAGCAGGGATCTCCCAGAGAGAGAGAGAACAGGGATCTCCCAGAGAGAGAGAGAGCAGGGATCTCCCAGAGAGAGAGAGCAGGGATCTCCTAGAAAGAGAGCAGGGATCTACCAGAGAGAGAGAGAAAGAGCAGGGATCTCCCAGAGAGGCACAGAGAGCAGGGATCTCCCAGGGAGAGTGAGAGCCGGGATCTCCTAGAGAGAGAGACAGAGCAGGGATCTCCTAGAGAGAGAGAAAGAGCAGGGATCCCCCAGAGAGAGAGAGAGCAGGGATCTCCCAGTGAGAGAGAGCAGGGATCTCCCAGAGAGAGAGAGAGAGAGAGAGAGAGCAGGGATCCCGCAGACAGAGAGAGAGCAGGGATCTCCCAGAGAGAGAGAGAGAGCAGGGATCTCCCAGAGTGAGAGAGAGAGAGCAGGGATTTCCCAGAGACCGAGAGAGCAGGGGTCTCCCAGAGACAGAGAGAGATAGAGCAGGGATCGCCCACAGAGAAAGAGCAGGGATCTCCCAGAGAGAGAGAGAGAGCAGGGATCTCCCAGAGAGAGAGAGAGCAGGGATCTCCCAGAGAGAGAGAGCAGGGATCTCCCAGAGAGTGAGAGAGAGCAGGGATCTCCCAGACAGAGAGAGAGCAGGGATCTTCCAGAGAGAGAGAGATCAGGGATCTCACAGAGAGAGAGAGAGAGCAGGGATCTTCCAGAGAGAGAGAGAGAGAAGGGATCTCCCAGAGAGAGAGAGAGCAGGGATATCCCAGAGAGAGAGAGAGAGCAGGAATCTCCCAGAGAGAGAGAGAGAGCAGGGTTCTCCCAGAGAGAGAGAGCAGGGTTCTCCCAGAGAGAGAGCAGGGATCTCCCAGAGAGAGAGAGAGCAGGGATCTTCCATAGAGAGAGCAGGGATCTCACAGAGAGAGAGAGCAGGGATCTCCCAAAGAGAGAGAGAGCAGGGATCTCCCAAAGAGAGAGAGAGCAGGGATCTCCCAGAGAGAGAGAGAGCAGGGATCTCCCAGAGAGAGAGAGAGCAGGGATCTCCCAGAGAGAGAGAGCAGGGATCTCCTAGAAAGAGAGCAGGGATCTACCAGAGAGAGAGAGAGAGCAGGGATCTCCAGAGAGACACAGAGAGCAGGGATCTCCCAGGGAGAGAGAGAACCGGGATCTCCTAGAGAGAGAGACAGAGCAGGGATCTCCTAGAGAGAGAAAAAGAGCAGGGATCCACCAGAGAGCAGGGATCTCCCAGTGAGAGAGAGCAGGGATCTCCCAGAGAGAGAGAGAGAGAGCAGGGATCCCGCAGACAGAGAGAGAGCAGGTATCTGCCAGAGCGAGAGAGAGCAGGGATCTCCCAGAGAGAGAGCGAGAGCAGGGATTCCTCAGAAAGAGAGAGCAGGGATCTCCCAGAGAGAGAGAGAGAGAGCAGGGATCTCCCAGAGTGAGAGAGAGAGCACGGATCTCCCAGAGAGAGAGAGAGAGAGCAGGGATCTCCCAGAGTGAGAGAGAGAGAGCAGGGATCTCCCAGAGAGAGAGAGAGCAGGAGTCTCCCAGAGAGAGAGAGAGAGAGCAGGGATCACCCACAGAGAAAGAGCAGGGATCTCCCAGAGAGAGCGAGAGAGCAGGGATCTCCCAGAGAGAGAGAGAGCAGGGATCTCCCAGAGAGAGAGAGAGCAGGGATCTCCCAGAGAGAGAGAGAGAGCAGGGATCTTCCAGAGAGAGAGAGCAGGGTTCTCCCAGAGAGAGAGAGTGCAGGGATCTCCCAGAGAGAGAGAGAGCAGGGATCTTCCAGACAGAGAGAGCAGGGATCTCACAGAGAGTGAGAGAGCAGGGATCTTCCAGAGAGAGAGAGAGAGCAGGGATCTCCCAGAGAGAGAGAGAGCAGGCATCTCCCAGAGAGAGAGCAGGGATCTCCCAGAGAGAGAGAGAGAGCAGGGATCTCCCAGAGAGAGAGCGAGAGCAGGGATTCCTCAGAAAGAGAGAGCAGGGATCTCCCAGAGAGAGAGAGAGAGAGCAGGGATCTCCCAGAGTGAGAGAGAGAGCACGGATCTCCCAGAGAGAGAGAGAGAGAGCAGGGATCTCCCAGAGTGAGAGAGAGAGAGCAGGGATCTCCCAGAGAGAGAGAGAGCAGGAGTCTCCCAGAGAGAGAGAGAGAGAGCAGGGATCACCCACAGAGAAAGAGCAGGGATCTCCCAGAGAGAGCGAGAGAGCAGGGATCTCCCAGAGAGAGAGAGAGCAGGGATCTCCCAGAGAGAGAGAGAGCAGGGATCTCCCAGAGAGAGAGAGAGAGCAGGGATCTTCCAGAGAGAGAGAGCAGGGTTCTCCCAGAGAGAGAGAGTGCAGGGATCTCCCAGAGAGAGAGAGAGCAGGGATCTTCCAGACAGAGAGAGCAGGGATCTCACAGAGAGTGAGAGAGCAGGGATCTTCCAGAGAGAGAGAGAGAGCAGGGATCTCCCAGAGAGAGAGAGAGCAGGCATCTCCCAGAGAGAGAGCAGGGATCTCCCAGAGAGAGAGAGAGAGCAGGGATCTCCCAGAGAGAGAGAGAGCAGGGATCTCCCAGAGAGAGAGAGAGAGCAGGGATCTCCCAGAGGGAGGGAGAGAGCAGGGACCTCGCAGAGAGAGAGAGAGAGCAGGGATCCCCCAGAGAGAGAGAGCAGGGATCTCCCAGAGAGAGAGAGAGAGAGAGCAGGGATCTCCCAGAGAGAGAGAGAGCAGGGATCTCCCAGAGAGAGAGAGAGAGAGAGAGAGCAGGGATCTCCCAGAGAGAGAGAGAGAGCAGGGATCTCCCAGAGAGAGAGAGAGCAGTGATCTCCCAGAGAGAGCAGGGATCTCCCAGAGAGAGAGAGAGAGAGCAGGGAGCTCCCAGAGAGAGAGAGAGAGCAGGGAACTCCCAGAGAGAGAGAGAGCAGGGATCTCCCAGAGTGAGAGAGAGAGCACGGATCTCCCAGAGAGATAGAGAGAGCAGGGATCTCCCAGAGTGAGAGAGAGAGAGAGCAGGGATCTCCCAGAGAGAGAGAGAGCAGGGGTCTCCTAGAGAGGGAGAGAGAGAGCAGGGATCGCCCACAGAGAAAGAGCAGGGATCTCCCAGAGAGAGAGAGAGAGAGCAGGGATCTCCCAGAGAGAGAGAGCAGGAATCTCCGAGAGAGAGATAGCAGGGATCTCCCAGAGAGTGAGAGAGAGCAGGGATCTCCCAGACAGGGAGAGAGCAGGGATCTTCCAGAGAGAGAGAGAGAGCAGGGATCTCACAGAGAGAGAGAGAGCAGGGATCTCACAGAGAGAGAGAGAGCAGGGATCTTCCAGAGAGAGAGAGAAGGGATCTCCCAGAGAGAGAGAGAGAGCAGGAATCTCCCAGAGAGAGAGAGAGCAGGGATCTTCCAGAGAGAGAGAGCAGGGTTGTCCCAGAGAGAGAGAGAGCAGGGTTCTCCCAGAGAGAGACAGCAGGGATCTCCCAGAGAGAGAGAGAGAAGGGATCTCCCAGAGAGAGAGAGAGCAGGGATCTCACAGAGAGTGAGAGAGCAGGGATCTTCCAGAGAGAGAGAGCAGGGATCTTCCAGAGAGAGAGCATGGATCTCACAGAGAGAGAGAGCAGGGATCTCCCAGAGAGAGAGAGAGCAGGGACCTCCCTGAGAGAGAGAGAGTGGGGATCTCCCAGAGAGAGAGAGAGAGGAGGGATCTCCCAGAGAGAGAGCAGGGATCTCAGAGAGAGAGAGAGAGCAGGGATCTCCGAGAGAGAGAGCAGGGATCTCCCAGAGAGAGAGAGCAGGGACCTCCCAGAGAGAGAGAGAGCAGGGATCTCCCAGAGAGAGAGAGCAGGGTTCTCCCAGAGAGAGAGAGAGCAGGGATCTCCCAGAGAGAGAGAGAGAGCAGGGATCTCCCAGAGAGAGAGAGAGAGAGCAGGCATCTCCCAGAGAGAGAGCAGGGATCTCCCAGAGAGAGAGAGAGAGCAGGGATCTCCCAGAGAGAGAGAGAGAGAGCAGGGATCTCCCAGAGAGAGAGAGAGGGCAGGGATCTCCCAGAGAGAGAGAGAGAGAGCAGTGATCTCCCAGAGAGAGGGAGAGAGCAGGGACCTCCCAGAGAGAGAGAGAGAGAGAGCAGGGATCCCCCAGAGAGAGAGAGCTGGGATCTCCCAGAGAGAGAGAGAGAGAGAGCATGGATCTCCCAGAGAGAGAGAGAGAGAGCAGGGATCTCCCAGAGAGAGAGAGAGAGCAGGGATCACCCAGAGAGAGAGAGAGCAGTAATCTCCCAGAGAGAGAGAGAGAGCAGGGATCTCCCAGAGAGAGAGAGAGCAGGGATCTCCCAGAGAGAGAGCAGGGATCTCCCAGAGAGAGAGAGAGAGAGCAGGGAGCTCCCAGAGAGAGAGAGAGCAGGGCACTCCCAGAGAGAGAGAGAGCAGGGATCTCCCAGAGAGAGAGAGCAGTGCTCTCCCAGAGAGAGAGAAAGAGCAGGGATCTCCCAGAGAGAGAGCAGGGATCTCCCAGAGAGAGAGCAGGGATCTCCCTGAGAGAGAGAGCAGGGATCTCCCTGAGAGAGAGAGCAGGGATCTCCCTGAGAGAGAGAGAGCAGGGATCTCCCTGAGAGAGAGAGAGCAGAGATCTCCCAGAGAGAGAGAGCAGGGATCTCCCAGAGAGAGAGAGAGAGCAGGGATCTCCCAGAGAGAGAGAGAGAGGAGGGATCTCCCAGAGAGAGAGCAGGGATCTCCGAGAGAGAGAGAGAGCAGGGATCTCCGAGAGAGAGAGCAGGGATCTCCCAGAGAGAGAGAGCAGGGATCTCACAGAGAGAGAGAGAGCAGGGATCTCCCAGAGAGAGAGAGCAGGGTTCTCCCAGAGAGAGAGAGAGAGGAGAGATCTCCCAGAGAGAGAGCAGGGATCTCCCAGAGAGAGAGAGAGCAGGGATCTCCCTGAGAGAGCAGGGATCTCCGAGAGAGAGAGAGCAGGGATCTCCGAGAGAGAGAGCAGGGATCTCCCAGAGAGAGAGAGCAGAGATCTCCCAGAGAGAGAGAGCAGGGTTCTTCCCCAGAGAGTGTAGGGATCTCCCAGAGAGAGAGAGAGAGAGAGCAGGGATCTCCCAGAGAGAGAGAGAGCAGGGATCGCCCAGAGAAAGAGAGAGAGAGAGCAGGGATCTTCCAGAGAGAGAGCAGGAATCTCCCAGAGAGAGAGAGAGGAGGGTTCTCCCAGAGAGAGAGAGCAGGGATCTCCCAGAGAGAGAGAGAGCAGGGATCTTCCAGACAGAGAGAGCAGGGATCTCACAGAGAGTGAGAGAGCAGGGATCTTCCAGAGAGAGAGAGAGCAGGGATCTTCCAGAGAGAGAGCATGGATCTCACAGAGAGAGAGAGAGCAGGGATCTCCCAAAGAGAGAGAGAGAGCAGGGATCTCCCAGAGAGAGAGAGAGCAGGGATCTCCCAGAGAGAGAGAGAGCAGGGATCTCCCAGAGAGAGAGAGCAGGGATCTCCTAGAAAGAGAGCAGGGATCTACCAGAGAGAGAGAGAGAGAGCAGGGATCTCCCAGGGAGAGAGAGAGCCGGGATCTCCTAGAGAGAGAGACAGAGCAGGGATCTCCCAGAGAGAGAGAAAGAGCAGGGATCCCCCAGTGAGAGAGAGAGCAGGGATCTCCCAGTGAGAGAAAGCAGGGATCTCCCAGAGAGAGAGAGAGAGCAGGGATCCCGCAGACAGAGAGAGAGCAGGGATCTCCCAGAGAGAGAGAGAGAGCAGGGATCTCCCAGAGAGAGAGCGAGAGCAGGGATTCCCCAGAAAGAGAGAGCAGGGATCTCCCAGAGAGAGAGAGAGCAGGGATCTCCCAGAGTGAGAGAGAGAGCACGGATCTCCCAGAGAGAGAGAGAGCAGGGATCTCCCAGAGTGAGAGAGAGAGAGCAGGAATCTCCCAGAGAGAGAGAGCAGGGGTCTCCCAGAGAGAGAGAGAGAGCAGGGATCGCCCACAGAGAAAGAGCCGGGATCTCCCAGAGAGAGAGAGAGAGCAGGGATCTCCCAGAGAGAGAGAGAGCAGGGATCTCCCAGAGAGAGAGAGCAGGGATCTCCCAGAGAGTGAGAGAGAGCAGGGATCTCCCAGACAGAGAGAGAGCAGAGATCTTCCAGAGAGAGAGAGAGCAGGGATCTCACAGAGAGAGAGAGAGAGCCGGGATCTTCCAGAGAGAGAGAGAGAAGGGATCTCCCAGAGAGAGAGAGAGAGAGCAGGGATCTCCCAGAGAGAGAGAGCCGGGATCTCCCAGAGAGAGAGAGAGAGAGAGCATGGATCTCCCAGAGAGAGAGAGAGAGAGCAGGGATCTCCCAGAGAGAGAGAGAGAGCAGGGATCTCCCAGAGAGAGAGAGAGAGCAGTGATCTCCCAGAGAGAGAAAGAGCAGGGATCTCCCAGAGAGAGAGAGAGCAGGGATCTCCCAGAGAGAGAGAGAGAGAGCAGGGAGCTCCCAGAGAGAGAGAGAGCAGGGAACTCCCAGAGATAGAGAGAGCAGGGATCTCCCTGAGTGAGAGAGCAGTGCTCTCCCAGAGAGAGAGAGAGAGAGCAGTGCTCTCCCAGAGAGAGAGAGAGAGCAGTGATCTCCCAGAGAGAGAGAGAGAGAGCAGGGATCTCCCAGAGAGAGAGAGAGCAGGGATCTCCCAGAGAGAGAGAGAGAGAGAGCAGGGAGCTCCCAGAGAGAGAGAGAGAGCAGGGAACTCCCAGAGAGAGAGAGAGCAGGGATCTCCCAGAGAGAGAGAGCAGTGCTCTCCCAGAGAGAGAGAGAGAGCAGGGATCTCCCTGAGAGAGAGAGCAGGGATCTCCCTGAGAGAGAGAGCAGGGATCTCCCTGAGAGAGAGAGCAGGCATCTCCCTGAGAGAGAGAGCAGGCATCTCCCTGAGAGAGAGAGAGCAGAGATCTCCCAGAGAGAGAGCAGGGATCTCCCAGAGAGAGAGAGAGCAGGGATCTCCCAGAATGAGAGAGAGAGGAGGGATCTCCCAGAGAGAGAGCAGGGATCTCCGAGAGAGAGAGAGCAGGGATCTCCGAGAGAGAGAGCAGGGATCTCCCAGAGAGAGAGAGCAGGGATCTCAGAGAGAGAGAGAGAGCAGGGATCTCCCAGAGAGAGAGAGCAGGGTTCTCCCAGAGAGAGAGAGAGAGCAGAGATCTCCCAGAGAGAGAGCAGGGATCTCCCAGAGAGAGAGAGAGCAGGGATCTCCCAGAGAGAGAGAGAGCAGGGATCTTCCAGAGAGAGAGAGAGTAGGGATCTCCCAGAGAGAGCAGGGATCTCCGAGAGAGAGAGAGCAGGGATCTCCGAGAGAGAGAGCAGGGATCTCCCAGAGAGAGAGAGCAGAGATCTCCCAGAGAGAGAGAGCAGGGTTCTCCCCCAGAGAGAGTAGGGATATCCCAGAGAGAGAGAGAGAGAGAGCAGGGATCGCCCTGAGAAAGAGGGAGAGAGAGCAGGGATCTTCCAGAGAGAGAGCAGGAATCTCCCAGAGACAGAGAGAGGAGGGTTCTCCCAGAGAGAGAGAGCAGGGATCTCCCAGAGAGAGAGAGACCAGGGATCTTCCAGACAGGGAGAGCAGGGATCTCACAGAGAGTGAGAGAGCAGGGATCTTCCAGAGAGAGAGAGAGAGCAGGGATCTTCCAGAGAGAGCATGGATCTCACAGAGAGAGAGAGAGCAGGGATCTCCCAAAGAGAGAGAGAGCAGGGATCTCCCAGAGAGAGAGAGCAGGGATCTCCCAGAGAGAGAGAGAGCAGGGATCTCCCAGAGATAGAGAGCAGGGATCTCCTAGAAAGAGAGCAGGGATCTACCAGAGAGAGAGAGAGCCGGGATCTCCTAGAGAGAGAGACAGAGCAGGGATCTCCTAGAGAGAGAGAAAGAGCAGGGATCCCCCAGAGAGAGAGAGAGCAGGGATCTCCCAGTGAGAGAGAGCAGGGATCTCCCAGAGAGAGAGAGAGAGAGAGCAGGGATCCCGCAGACAGAGAGAGAGCAGGGATCTCCCAGAGAGAGAGAGAGAGCAGGGATCTCCCAGAGAGAGAGAGCAGGGATCTCCCAGAGAGAGAGTGCAGGGATCTCCCAGAGAGAGAGAGAGCAGGGATCTCCCAGAGTGAGAGAGAGAGCACGGATCTCCCAGAGAGAGAGAGCAGGGATCTCCCAGAGTGAGAGAGAGAGCAGGGATCTCCCAGAGAGAGAGAGAGCAGGGGTCTCCCAGAGAGAGAGAGAGAGAGCAGGGATCGCCCACAGAGAAAGAGCAGGGATCTCCCAGAGAGAGAGAGAGAGCAGGGATCTCCCAGAGAGAGAGAGAGCAGGGATCTCCCAGAGAGAGAGAGCAGGGATCTCCCAGAGAGTGAGAGAGAGCAGGGATCTCCCAGACAGAGAGAGAGCAGAGATCTTCCAGAGAGAGAGAGAGCAGGGATCTCACAGAGAGAGAGAGAGAGCAGGGATCTTCCAGAGAGAGAGAGAGAAGGGATCTCCCAGAGAGAGAGAGAGAGAGCAGGGATCTCCCAGAGAGAGAGAGAGAGCAGGGATCTTCCAGAGAGAGAGAGCAGGGTTCTCCCAGAGAGAGAGAGAGAGCAGGGTTCTCCCAGAGAGAGAGAGCAGGGATCTCCCAGAGAGAGAGAGAGCAGGGATCTTCCAGACAGAGAGAGCAGGGATCTCACAGAGAGTGAGAGAGCAGGGATCTTCCAGAGAGAGAGAGAGCAGGGATCTTCCAGAGAGAGAGCATGGATCGCACAGAGAGAGAGAGAGCAGGGATCTCCCAGAGAGAGAGAGAGAGAGCAGGGATCTCCCAGAGAGAGAGAGAGAGAGCAGGGATCTCCAAGAGAGAGAGAGAGCAGGCATCTCCCAGAGAGAGAGCAGGGATCTCCCAGAGAGAGAGAGAGCAGGGATCTCCCAGAGAGAGAGAGAGAGCAGGGATCTCCCAGAGGGAGGGAGAGAGCAGGGATCTCCCAGAGAGAGAGAGAGCAGGGATCCCCCAGAGAGAGAGAGCAGGGATCTCCCAGAGAGAGAGAGAGCAGGGATCTCCCAGAGAGAGAGAGAGCAGGGATCTCCCAGAGAGAGAGAGAGAGCAGGGATCTCCCAGAGAGAGAGAGAGAGCAGTGATCTCCCAGAGAGAGAGAGAGAGCAGGGATCTCCCAGAGAGAGAGCGAGAGCAGGGATTCCCCAGAAAGAGAGAGCAGGGATCTCCCAGAGAGAGAGAGCAGGGATCTCCCAGAGTGAGAGAGAGAGCATGGATGTCCCAGAGAGAGAGAGAGAGCAAAGATCTCCCAGAGTGAGAGAGAAAGAGCAGGGATCTCCCAGAGAGAGAGAGAGCAGGGATCTCCCAGAGAGACACAGAGAGCAGGGATCTCCCAGGGAGAGAGAGAGCCGGGATCTCCTAGAGAGAGAGACAGAGCAGGGATCTCCTAGAGAGAGAGAAAGAGCAGGGATCTTCCAGAGAGAGAAGCAGGAATCTCCCAGAGAGAGAGAGAGGAGGGTTCTCCCAGAGAGAGAGAGCAGGGATCTCCCAGAGAGAGAGAGAGCAGGGATCTTCCAGACAGGGAGAGCAGGGATCTCACAGAGAGTGAGAGAGCAGGGATCTTCCAGAGAGAGAGAGAGCAGGGATCTTGCAGAGAGAGAGCATGGATCTCACAGAGAGAGAGAGAGAGCAGGGATCTCCCAAAGAGAGAGAGAGCAGGGATCTCCCAGAGAGAGAGAGAGCAGGGATCTCCCAGAGAGAGAGAGAGCAGGGATCTCCCAGAGAGAGAGAGCAGGGATCTCCTAGAAAGAGAGCAGGGATCTACCAGAGAGAGAGAGAGAGAGCAGGGATCTCCCAGAGAGACACAGAGAGCAGGGATCTCCCAGGGAGAGAGAGAGCCGGGATCTCCTAGAGAGAGAGACAGAGCAGGGATCTCCTAGAGAGAGAGAAAGAGCAGGGATCCCCCAGAGAGAGAGAGAGCAGGGATCTCCCAGTGAGAGAGAGCAGGGATCTCCCAGAGAGAGAGAGAGAGAGAGAGCAGGGATCCCGCAGACAGAGAGAGAGCAGGGATCTCCCAGAGAGAGAGAGAGAGCAGGGATCTCCCAGAGAGAGAGCGAGAGCAGGGATTCCCCAGAAAGAGAGAGCAGGGATCTCCCAGAGAGAGAGAGAGCAGGGATCTCCCAGAGTGAGAGAGAGAGCAGGGATCTCCCAGAGAGAGAGAGAGCAGGGGTCTCCCAGAGAGAGAGAGAGAGAGAGAGCAGGGATCGCCCACAGAGAAAGAGCAGGGATCTCCCAGAGGGAGGGAGAGAGCAGGGATCTCCCAGAGAGAGAGAGAGCAGGGATCCCCCAGAGAGAGAGAGCAGGGATCTCCCAGAGAGAGAGAGAGCAGGGATCTCCCAGAGAGAGAGAGAGCAGGGATCTCCCAGAGAGAGAGAGAGAGCAGGGATCTCCCAGAGAGAGAGAGAGAGCAGTGATCTCCCAGAGAGAGAGAGAGAGCAGGGATCTCCCAGAGAGAGAGCGAGAGCAGGGATTCCCCAGAAAGAGAGAGCAGGGATCTCCCAGAGAGAGAGAGCAGGGATCTCCCAGAGTGAGAGAGAGAGCATGGATGTCCCAGAGAGAGAGAGAGAGCAAAGATCTCCCAGAGTGAGAGAGAAAGAGCAGGGATCTCCCAGAGAGAGAGAGAGCAGGGATCTCCCAGAGAGACACAGAGAGCAGGGATCTCCCAGGGAGAGAGAGAGCCGGGATCTCCTAGAGAGAGAGACAGAGCAGGGATCTCCTAGAGAGAGAGAAAGAGCAGGGATCTTCCAGAGAGAGAAGCAGGAATCTCCCAGAGAGAGAGAGAGGAGGGTTCTCCCAGAGAGAGAGAGCAGGGATCTCCCAGAGAGAGAGAGAGCAGGGATCTTCCAGACAGGGAGAGCAGGGATCTCACAGAGAGTGAGAGAGCAGGGATCTTCCAGAGAGAGAGAGAGCAGGGATCTTGCAGAGAGAGAGCATGGATCTCACAGAGAGAGAGAGAGAGCAGGGATCTCCCAAAGAGAGAGAGAGCAGGGATCTCCCAGAGAGAGAGAGAGCAGGGATCTCCCAGAGAGAGAGAGAGCAGGGATCTCCCAGAGAGAGAGAGCAGGGATCTCCTAGAAAGAGAGCAGGGATCTACCAGAGAGAGAGAGAGAGAGCAGGGATCTCCCAGAGAGACACAGAGAGCAGGGATCTCCCAGGGAGAGAGAGAGCCGGGATCTCCTAGAGAGAGAGACAGAGCAGGGATCTCCTAGAGAGAGAGAAAGAGCAGGGATCCCCCAGAGAGAGAGAGAGCAGGGATCTCCCAGTGAGAGAGAGCAGGGATCTCCCAGAGAGAGAGAGAGAGAGAGAGCAGGGATCCCGCAGACAGAGAGAGAGCAGGGATCTCCCAGAGAGAGAGAGAGAGCAGGGATCTCCCAGAGAGAGAGCGAGAGCAGGGATT
Source organism: Chiloscyllium plagiosum (assembly GCF_037043375.1). NCBI lineage: Eukaryota > Metazoa > Chordata > Chondrichthyes > Orectolobiformes > Hemiscylliidae > Chiloscyllium > Chiloscyllium plagiosum. The sequence goes on from NW_028270156.1 coordinate 2,090,504, forward strand.
CCCCAGAAAGAGAGAGCAGGGATCTCCCAGAGAGAGAGAGAGCAGGGATCTCCCAGAGTGAGAGAGAGAGCAGGGATCTCCCAGAGAGAGAGAGAGCAGGGGTCTCCCAGAGAGAGAGAGAGAGAGAGAGCAGGGATCGCCCACAGAGAAAGAGCAGGGATCTCCCAGAGAGAGAGAGAGAGCAGGGATCTCCCAGAGAGAGAGAGCAGGGATCTCCCAGAGAGTGAGAGAGAGCAGGGATCTCCCAGAGAGAGAGAGAGAGAGCAGGGATCTCCCAGATAGAGAGAGCAGGGATCTCCCAGAGACAGAGAGAGAGCAGAGATCTCCCAGTGAGAGAGAGAGAGAGCAGGGATCTCCAAGAGAGAGAGTGAGAGAGTAGGGATCTCCCAGACAGAGAGAGAACAGAGATCTTCCAGATAGAGAGAGAGCAGGGATCTCCCAGAGAGAGTGAGCAGGGATCTCCCAGAGAGAGAGCGAGAGCAGGGATCCCCCAGAGAGAGAGAGCAGGGATCTCCCAGAGAGAGAGAAAGAGCAGGGATCTCCCAGAGAGAGAGAGCAGGGATCTCCCAGAGAGAGAGAAAGAGCAGGGATATCCCAGAGAGAGAGAGCAGGGATCTCCCAGAGAGAGAGAGCAGAGATCTTCCAGAGAGAGAGAGAGCAGGGATCTCCCAGAGAGAAAGAGCAGGGATCTCCCAGAGAGAGAGAGAGCAGGGATCCCCCACAGAGAGAGAGAGAGAGAGAGAGCACGGATATCCCAGAGAGAGAGACAGAGAGAGAGCAGGGATCCCCCAGAGAGAGAGAGCAGGAATCCCCCAGAGAAAGAGAGCGGGGATCTCCCAAAGAGAGAGAGAGCAGGGATCTCCCAGAGAGCGAGAGAACAGGGATCTCCCAGAGAGAGAGAGAGAGCAGGGATCTCCCAGAGACGAAAAACAGGGATCTCCCAGAAAGAGAGAGAGCAGGCATCTCCCAGAGAGAGAGAGAGCAGGGATCTCCCAGAGAGAGAGAGAGAGAGAGAGAGCAGGGATCTCCTAGAGTGAGAGAGAGCAGGGATCTCGCAGATACAGAGAGAGCAGGGATCTTCCAGAGAGAGAGAGAGCAGGGATCCCCCAGAGAGAGAGAGCAGGGATGTCCCAAAGGGAGAGAGAGCAGGGATCTCCCAGAGAGAGAGAGAGCAGGGATCTCCCAGAGAGAGAGCAGGGATCTCCGAGAGAGAGAGAGAGAGCAGGGATCCCCCAGAGAGAGAAAGCAGGGATGTCCCAAAGGGAGAGAGAGCAGGGATCTCCCAGAGAGAGAGAGAGCAGGGATCTCCCAGAGAGAGAGCAGGGATCTCCGAGAGAGAGAGAGAGAGCAGGGGTCTCCGAGAGAGAGAGCAGGGATCTCCCAGAGAGAGAGAGCAGGGATCTCCCAGAGAGAGAGTGAGAGAGTAGGGATCTCCCAGACAGAGAGAGAACAGAGATCTTCCAGAGAGAGAGAGAGCAGGGATCTCCCAGAGAGAGAGAGAGAGCAGTGATCTCCCAGAGAGAGATTGAGAGAGTAGGGATCTCCCAGACAGAGAGAGCAGGGATCTCCCAGAGAGAGAGAGAGAGCAGGGATCCCCCAGAGAGAGTGAGAGCAGGGATCTCCCAGAGAGAGAGAGCAGGGATCTCCCAGAGAGAGAGAGAGAGCAGGGATCCCCCAGAGAGAGTGAGAGCAGGGATCTCCCAGAGAGAGAGAGCAGGGTTCTCCCAGAGAGACAGAGAGAGCAGAGATCTCCCAGAGAGAGAGTGACAGAGCAGGGATCTCCGAGAGAGAGAGAGCAGGGATCTCCGAGAGAGAGAGCAGGGATCTCCCAGAGAGAGAGAGAGAGAGCAGGGATCTCCCAGAGAGTGAGTGACAGAGCAGGGATCTCACAGAGAGAGGGAGCAGGGATCTCCCAGAGAGAGAGAAAGAGCAGGGATCTCCCAGAGAGAGAGAGCAGGGATCTCCCAGAGAGAGAGAGCAGAGATCTTCCAGAGAGAGAGAGAGCAGGGATCTCCCAGAGAGAAAGAGCAGGGATCTCCCAGAGAGAGAGAGAGAGCAGGGATTCCCCAGAGAGAGAGAGAGAGAGAGAGAGAGAGAGCACGGATATCCCAGAGAGAGAGACAGAGAGAGCAGGGATCCCCCAGAGAGAGAGAGCAGGAATCCCCCAGAGAAAGAGAGTGGGGATCTCCCAAAGAGAGAGAGAGCAGGGATCTCCCAGAGAGCGCGAGAGCAGGGATCTCCTAGAGAGAAAGAGAGCAGGGATCTCCCAGAGACGAAAAACAGGGATCTCCCAGAAAGAGAGAGAGCAGGCATCTCCCAGAGAGAGAGAGCAGGGATCTCCCAGAGAGAGAGAGAGAGAGAGAGAGAGAGCAGGGATCTCCTAGAGAGAGGGAGAGCAGGGATCTCGCAGATACAGAGAGAGCAGGGATCTTCCAGAGAGAGAGAGAGCAGGGATCCCCCAGAGAGAGAGAGCAGGGATGTCCCAAAGGGAGAGAGAGCAGGGATCTCCCAGAGAGAGAGAGAGCAGGGATCTCCCAGAGAGAGAGTGAGAGAGCAGGGATCTCCGAGAGAGAGAGAGAGAGAGCAGGGGTCTCCGAGAGAGAGAGCAGGGATCTCCCAGAGAGAGAGAGCAGGGATCTCCCAGAGAGAGAGAGAGCAGGGATCTCCCAGTGAGAGAGAGCAGGGTTCTCTCAGAGAGAGAGAGAGAGCAGAGATCTCCCAGAGAGAGAGAGAGCAGGGATCTTCCAGAGAGAGATTGAGAGAGTAGGGATCTCCCAGACAGAGAGAGAGAGAGCAGTGATCTCCCAGAGAGAGAGTGAGAGAGTAGGGATCTCCCAGACAGAGAGAGAACTGAGATCTTCCAGAGAGAGAGAGAGCAGGGATCTCCCAGAGAGAGAGAGAGAGCAGTGATCTCCCAGAGAGAGAGTGAGAGAGTAGGGATCTCCCAGACAGAGAGAGAACAGAGATCTTCCAGAGAGAGAGAGAGCAGGGATCTCCCAGAGAGAGAGAGCAGGGATCTCCCAGAGAGAGAGAGAGAGCAGGGATCCCCCAAAGAGAGTGAGAGCAGGGATCTCCCAGAGAGAGAGAGCAGGGTTCTCCCAGAGAGACAGAGAGAGCAGAGATCTCCCAGAGAGAGAGTGACAGAGCAGGGATCTCCGAGAGAGAGAGAGCAGGGATCTCCCAGAGAGAGAGAGAGAGCAGGGATCTCCCAGAGAGTGAGTGACAGAGCAGGGATCTCCGAGAGAGAGAGCAGGGATCTCCCAGAGAGAGAGAGAGAGCAGGGATCCCCCAGAGAGAGAGAGAGCAGGGATCTCCCAGAGAGAGAGAGCAGGGTTCTCCCAGAGAGACAGAGAGAGCAGAGATCTCCCAGAGAGAGAGAGAGCAGGGATCTCCCAGAGAGAGAGAGAGCAGGGATCTCCCAGAGAGAGAGAGCAGGGATCTTCTAGAGAGAGAGTGAGAGAGTAGGGATCTCCCAGAGAGAGAGAGAGCAGGGATCTCCCAGAGAGAGAGTGAGAGAGCAGGGAACTCCCAGAGAGCGAGCAGGGATCTCCGAGAGAGAGAGAGAGCAGGGATCTCTGAGAGAGAGAGCAGGGATCTCCCAGAGAGAGAGAGCAGGGATCTCCCAGAGAGAGAGAGCAGGGTTCTCCCAGAGCGAGAGAGAGAGCAGAGATCTCCCAGAGAGAGAGAGAGAGCAGGGATCTCCCAGAGAGAGAGAGAGAGCAGGGATCTCCCAGAGAGGGAGAGAGAGCAGGGATCTCCCAGAGAGAGAGAGAGCAGAGATCTCCCAGTGAGAGAGAGAGAGAGCAGGGATCTCCCAGAGAGAGAGAGTGAGAGAGTAGGGATCTCCCAGACAGAGAGAGAACAGAGATCTTCCAGAGAGAGAGAGAGCAGGGATCTCCCAGTGAGAGAGAGCAGGGTTCTCCCAGAGAGAGAGAGAGAGCAGAGATCTCCCACAGAGAGAGAGAGAGCAGGGATCTCCCAGAGAGAGAGAGCAGGGATCTTCCAGAGAGAGAGTGAGAGAGTAGGATCTCCCAGACAGAGAGAGAACAGAGATCGTCCAGAGAGAGAGAGAGAGCAGGGTTCCCCAGAGAGAGAGAGAGCACGGATATCCCAGAGAGAGAGAGAGAGCACGGATATCCCAGAGAGAGAGAGAGCAGCGATCTCCCAGAGAGAGAGCTGGGATCTCACAGAGAGAGAGAGCAGGGATCTCCCAGAGAGAGAGCAGGGATCTCCCAGAGAGAGAGAGAGAGAGCAGGGATCTCCCAGAGAGAGAGAGCAGGGTTCTCCCAGAGCGAGAGAGAGAGCAGAGATCTTCCAGAGAGAGAGAGAGCAGGGATCTCCCAGAGAGAGAGAGAGCAGGGATCCCCCAGAGAGAGAGAGAGCAGGGATCCCCTAGAGAGAGAGAGCACGGATATCCCAGAGAGAGAGAGAGAGCAGGGATCCCCCAGAGAGAGAGAGAGCAGGGATCTTCCAAAGAGAGAGAACAGAGATCTTCCAGAGAGAGAGAGAGCAGGGATCTCCCAGAGAGAGAGAGAGCAGGGATCCCCCAGAGAGAGAGAGAGCAGGGATCCCCTAGAGAGAGAGAGCACGGATATCCCAGAGAGAGAGAGAGAGCAGGGTTCTCCCAGAGAGAGAGAGAGCAGGGATCTTCCAAAGAGAGAGAGAGAGCAGGCATCTCCCAGAGAGAGAGAGAGCAGGGATCTCGCAGATACAGAGAGAGCAGGGATCTTCCAGAGAGAGAGAGAGCAGGGATCCCCCAGAGAGAGAGAGCAGGGGTGTCCCAGAGAGAGAGAGAGAGCAGGGATCTCCCAGAGAGAGAGAGAGAGAGAGAGCAGGGATCTCCCAGAGAGAGAGAGAGAGAGCAGGGATCTCCCTGAGAGAGAGAGCAGGGATCTCCCAGAGAGAGAGAGAGCAGGGATCACCCAGAGAGAGAGAGCAGGGTTCTCCCAGAGCGAGAGAGAGAGCAGAGATCTCCCAGAGAGAGAGAGAGCAGGGATCTCCCAGAGAGAGAGAGAGAGAGCAGGGATCTCCCAGAGAGGGAGAGAGAGCAGGGATCTCCCAGAGAGAGAGAGAGCAGAGATCTCCCAGTGAGAGAGAGAGAGAGCAGGGATCTCCCAGAGAGAGAGAGTGAGAGAGTTGGGATCTCCCAGACAGAGAGAGAACAGAGATCTTCCAGAGAGAGAGAGAGCAGGGATCTCCCAGAGAGAGTGAGCAGGGATCTCCCAGAGAGAGAGAGAGAGCAGGGATCTCCCAGAGAGAGAGAGCACGGATATCCCAGAGAGAGAGAGAGAGAGCAGGGATCTCCCAGAGAGAGAGAGCTGGGATCTCCCAGAGAGAGAGAGAGAGCAGGGATCTCCCAGAGAGAGAGCAGGGATCTCCCAGAGAGAGAGAAAGAGCAGGGATCTCCCAGAGAGAGAGAGCAGGGATCTCCCAGAGAGAGAGAGCAGGGATCTCCCAGAGAGAAAGAGCAGGGATCTCCCAGAGAGAGAGAGAGAGAGCAGGGATCCCCCAGACAGAGAGAGAGAGAGAGAGCAGGGATCCCCCAGAGAGAGAGAGCAGGGATCTCCCAAAGAAAGAGAGCAGGGATCTCCCAGAGAGAGAGAGAGCAGGGATCTCCCAGAGAGAGAGAGAGAGAGCAGGGATCTCCCAGAGACAAAAAACAGGGATCTCCCAGAAAGAGAGAGAGCAGGGATCTCCCAAAGAGAGAGAGAGCAGGGTCATCCAAGAGAGAGAGAGAGAGCAGAGATCTCCCAGAGAGAGAGAGAGCAGGGATCTCCCAGAGAGAGAGAGAGCACGGATATCCCAGAGAGAGAGAGAGAGAGCAGGGATCTCCCAGAGAGAGAGAGCTGGGATCTCCCAGAGAGAGAGAGAGAGCAGGGATCTCCCAGAGAGAGAGCAGGGATCTCCCAGAGAGAGAGAAAGAGCAGGGATCTCCCAGAGAGAGAGAGCAGGGATCTCCCAGAGAGAGAGAACAGAGATCTTCCAGAGAGAGAGAGAGCAGGGATCTCCCAGAGAGAAAGAGCAGGGATCTCCCAGAGAGAGAGAGAGAGAGCAGGGATCCCCCAGACAGAGAGAGAGAGAGAGAGCAGGGATCCCCCAGAGAGAGAGAGCAGGGATCTCCCAAAGAAAGAGAGAGCAGGGATCTCCCAGAGAGAGAGAGAGCAGGGATCTCCCAGAGAGAGAGAGAGAGAGCAGGGATCTCCCAGAGACAAAAAACAGGGATCTCCCAGAAAGAGAGAGAGCAGGGATCTCCCAAAGAGAGAGAGAGCAGGGTCATCCCAGAGAGAGAGAGAGAGCAGAGATCTCCCAGAGAGAGAGAGAGAGCAGGGATCTCCCAGAGAGAGAGAGAGCAGGGATCTCCCAGAGAGAGAGAGCAGGGATCTTCCAGAGAAAGAGTGAGAGAGTAGGGATCTCCCAGAGAGAGAGCAGGGATCTCTGAGAGAGAGAGAGCAGGGCTCTCCGAGAGAGAGAGCAGGGATCTCCCAGAGAGAGAGAGAGCAGAGATCTCCCAGAGAGAGAGAGCAGGGTTCTCCCCCAGAGAGAGCCGGGATCTCCCAGAGAGAGAGAGAGAGAGCAGGGATCTCCCAGAGAGAGAGAGAGCAGGGATCGCCCAGAGAAAGAGAGAGAGAGAGCAGGGAGCTCCCAGAGAGAGAGAGAGCAGGGAACTCCCAGAGAGAGAGAGAGCAGGGATCTCCCAGAGAGAGAGAGAGAGAGAGAGCAGGGATCTCCCCGAAAGAGAGAGTAGGGATCTCCCAGAAAGAGAGAGAGAGCAGGGATCTCCCAGAGAGAGAGAGAGAGCAGTGATCTCCCAGAGAGAGAGAGAGAGCAGGGATCTCCCAGAGAGAGAGAGAGAGAGCAGGGATCTCCCAGAGAGAGAGCAGGGATCTCCCAGAGTGAGAGAGAGAGAGAGCTGGGAGCTCCCAGAGAGAGAGAGAGCAGGGATCTCCCAGAGAGAGAGAGAGAGCAGGGATCTCCCAGAGTGAGAGCAGGGATCTCCCAGAGAGAGAGAGCAGGGATCTCCCAGAGAGAGAGCAGGGATCTACCAGAGAGAGAGAGAGCAGGGATCTCCCTGAGAGAGAGAGCAGGGATCTCCCTGAGAGAGAGAGCAGGGTTCTCCCAGAGAGAGAGCAGAGATCTCCCAGAGAGAGAGAGAGCAGGGATCTCCCAGAGAGAGAGTGAGAGAGCAGGGATCTCCCAGTGAGAGAGCAGGGATCTCCGAGAGAGAGAGAGCAGGGATCTCCGAGAGAGAGAGCAGGGATCTCCCAGAGAGAGAGAGAGAGCAGTGATCTCCCAGAGAGAGAGTGAGAGAGTAGGGATCTCCCAGACAGAGAGAGAACAGACATCTTCCAGAGAGAGAGAGAGCAGGGATCTCCCAGAGAGAGAGAGCAGGGATCTCCCAGAGAGAGAGAGAGAGCAGGGATCCCCCAGAGAGAGAGAGAGCAGGGATCTTCTAGAGAGAGAGTGAGAGAGTAGGGATCTCCGAGAGAGAGAGAGCAGGGATCTCCGAGAGAGAGAGCAGGTATCTACCAGAGAGAGAGTGAGAGAGCAGGGATCTCCGAGAGAGAGAGAGCAGGGATCTCCGAGAGAGAGAGCAGGGATCTCCCAGAGAGAGAGAGCAGGGATCTCCCAGAGAGAGAGAGAGCAGGGATCTCCCAGAGAGAGAGGGCAGGGTTCTCCCAGAGAGACAGAGAGAGCAGAGATCTCCCAGAGAGAGAGAGAGCAGGGATCTCCCAGAGGGAGAGAGAGCAGGGATCTCCCAGAGAGAGAGAGAGCAGGGATCTTCTAGAGAGAGAGTGAGAGAGTAGGGATCTCCCAGAGAGAGAGAGAGCAGGGATCTCCCAGAGAGAGAGTGAGAGAGCAGGGATCTCCCAGAGAGAGCAGGGATCTCCGAGAGAGAGAGTGAGAGAGTAGGGATCTCTCAGACAGAGAGAGAACAGAGATCTTCCAGAGAGAGAGAGAGCAGGGATCTCCCAGAGAGAGAGAGCAGGGATCTCCCAGAGAGAGAGAGAGAGCAGGGATCCCCCAAAGAGAGTGAGAGCAGGGATCTCCCAGAGAGAGAGAGCAGGGTTCTCCCAGAGAGACAGAGAGAGCAGAGATCTCCCAGAGAGAGAGTGACAGAGCAGGGATCTCCGAGAGAGAGAGAGCAGGGATCTCCGAGAGAGAGAGCAGGGATCTCCCAGAGAGAGAGAGAGAGCAGGGATCTCCCAGAGAGTGAGTGACAGAGCAGGGATCTCCGAGAGAGAGAGAGCAGGGATCTCCGAGAGAGAGAGCAGGGATCTCCCAGAGAGAGAGTGAGAGAGCAGGGATCCCCCAGAGAGAGAGAGAGCAGGGATCTCCCAGAGAGAGAGAGAGCAGGGTTCTCCCAGAGAGACAGAGAGAGCAGAGATCTCCCAGAGAGAGAGAGAGAGCAGGGATCTCCCAGAGAGAGAGAGAGAGCAGGGATCTCCCAGAGAGAGAGAGAGCAGGGATCTTCTAGAGAGAGAGTGAGAGAGTAGGGATCTCCCAGAGAGAGAGAGAGCAGGGATCTCCCAGAGAGAGAGTGAGAGAGCAGGGATCTCCCAGAGAGCGAGCAGGGATCTCCGAGAGAGAGAGAGAGCTGGGATCTCTGAGAGAGAGAGCAGGGATCTCCCAGAGAGAGAGCAGGGATCTCCCAGAGAGAGAGAGAGAGAGCAGGGATCTCCCAGTGAGAGAGAGCAGGGTTCTCCCAGAGAGAGAGAGAGAGCAGAGATCTCCCACAGAGAGAGAGAGAGCAGGGATCTCCCAGAGAGAGAGAGCAGGGATCTTCCAGAGAGAGAGTGAGAGAGTAGGGATCTCCCAGACAGAGAGAGAACAGAGATCGTCCAGAGAGAGAGAGAGAGCAGGGATCCCCCAGAGAGAGAGAGAGCACGGATATCCCAGAGAGAGAGAGAGCACGGATATCCCAGAGAGAGAGAGAGCATGGATCTCCCAGAGAGAGAGAGCTGGGATCTCACAGAGAGAGAGAGCAGGGATCTCCCAGAGAGAGAGCAGGGATCTCCCAGAGAGAGAGAGAGAGAGAGCAGGGATCTCCCAGAGAGAGAGAGCAGGGATCTCCCAGAGAGAGAGAACAGAGATCTTCCAGAGAGAGAGAGAGCAGGGATCTCCCAGAGAGAGAGAGAGCAGGGATCCCCCAGAGAGAGAGAGAGCAGGGATCCCCTAGAGAGAGAGAGCACGGATATCCCAGAGAGAAAGAGAGAGCAGGGATCCCCCAGAGAGAGAGCGAGCAGGGATCTCCCAAAGAGAGAGAGAGAGAGCAGGCATCTCCCAGAGAGAGAGAGCAGGGATCTCCCAGAGAGAGAGAACAGAGATCTTCCAGAGAGAGAGAGAGCAGGGATCTCCCAGAGAGAGAGAGAGCAGGGATCCCCCAGAGAGAGAGAGAGCAGGGATCTTCCAAAGAGAGAGAGAGAGCAGGCATCTCCCAGAGAGAGAGAGAGCAGGGATCTCGCAGATACAGAGAGAGCAGGGATCTTCCAGAGAGAGAGAGAGCAGGGATCCCCCAGAGAGAGAGAGCAGGGGTGTCCCAGAGAGAGAGAGAGCAGGGATTCCCCAGAGAGTGAGAGAGCAGTGATCTCCCAGAGAGAGAGAGAGAGAGCAGGGATCTCCCAGAGAGAGAGAGAGAGAGCAGGGATCTCCCTGAGAGAGAGAGCAGGGATCTCCCAGAGAGAGAGAGAGCAGGGATCTCCCAAGAGAGAGAGAGCAGGGTTCTCCCAGAGAGAGAGAGAGCAGAGATCTCCCAGAGAGAGAGAGAGAGCAGGGATCTCCCAGAGAGAGAGAGAGAGCAGTGATCTCCCCGAGAGGGAGAGAGAGCAGGGATCTCCCAGAGAGAGAGAGAGCAGAGATCTCCCAGTGAGAGAGAGAGAGCAGGGATCTCCCAGAGAGAGAGAGTGAGAGAGTAGGGATCTCCCAGACAGAGAGAGAACAGAGATCTTCCAGAGAGAGAGAGAGCAGGGATCTCCCAGAGAGAGTGAGCAGGGATCTCCCAGAGAGAGAGAGAGCAGGGATCCCCCAGAGAGAGAGAGCAGGGATCTCCCAGAGAGAGAGAAAGAGCAGGGATCTCCCAGAGAGAGAGAGCAGGGATCTCCCAGAGAGAGAGAACAGAGATCTTCCAGAGAGAGAGAGAGAGCAGGGACTCCCAGAGAGAGAGAGCAGGGATCTCCCAGAGAGAGAGAAAGAGCAGGGATCTCCCAGAGAGAGAGAGCAGGGATCTCCCAGAGAGAGAGAACAGAGATCTTCCAGAGAGAGAGAGAGCAGGGATCTCCCAGAGTGAAAGAGCAGGGATCTCCCAGAGAGAGAGAGAGAGAGCAGGGATCCCCCAGACAGAGAGAGAGAGAGAGCAGGGATCCCCCAGAGAGAGAGAGCAGGGATCTCCCAAAGAAAGAGAGAGCAGGGATCTCCCAGAGAGAGAGAGAGCAGGGATCTCCCAGAGAGAGAGAGAGAGAGCAGGGATCTCCCAGAGACAAAAAACAGGGATCTCCCAGAAAGAGAGAGAGCAGGTATCTCCCAAAGAGAGAGAGAGCAGGGTCATCCCAGAGAGAGAGAGAGAGCAGAGATCTCCCAGAGAGAGAGAGAGAGAGCAGGGATCTCCCAGAGAGAGAGAGAGCAGGGATCTCCCAGAGAGAGAGAGCAGGGATCTTCCAGAGAAAGAGTGAGAGAGTAGGGATCTCCCAGAGAGAGAGCAGGGATCTCTGAGAGAGAGAGAGCAGGGCTCTCCGAGAGAGAGAGCAGGGATCTCCCAGAGAGAGAGAGAGAGCAGAGATCTCCCAGAGAGAGAGAGCAGGGTTCTCCCCCAGAGAGAGCCGGGATCTCCCAGAGAGAGAGAGAGAGAGAGAGCAGGGATCTCCCAGAGAGAGAGAGAGCAGGGATCGCCCAGAGAAAGAGAGAGAGAGAGCAGGGAGCTCCCAGAGAGAGAGAGAGAAGGGAACTCCCAGAGAGAGGGAGAGCAGGGATCTCCCAGAGAGAGAGAGAGAGAGAGAGAGCAGGGATCTCCCAGAAAGAGAGAGCTGGGATCTCCCAGAGAGAGACAGAGCAGGGATCTCCCAGAGAGAGAGAGAGAGCAGTGATCTCCCAGAGAGAGAGAGAGAGCAGGGATCTCCCAGAGAGAGAGAGAGAGCAGGGATCTCCCAGAGAGAGAGCAGGGATCTCCCAGAGTGAGAGAGAGAGAGAGCAGGGAGCTCCCAGAGAGAGAGAGAGAGCAGGGATCTCCCAGAGAGAGAGAGAGAGCAGGGATCTCCCAGAGTGAGAGCAGGGATCTCCCAGAGAGAGAGAGCAGGGATCTCCCAGAGAGAGAGCAGGGATCTACCAGAGAGAGAGAGAGCAGGGATCTCCCTGAGAGAGAGAGCAGGGATCTCCCTGAGAGAGAGAGCAGGGTTCTCCCAGAGAGAGAGAGAGAGAGCAGAGATCTCCCAGAGAGAGAGAGAGCAGGGATCTCCCAGAGAGAGAGTGAGAGAGCAGGGATCTCCCAGTGAGAGAGCAGGGATCTCCGAGAGAGAGAGAGCAGGGATCTCCGAGAGAGAGAGCAGGGATCTCCCAGAGAGAGAGAGAGAGCAGTGATCTCCCAGAGAGAGAGTGAGAGAGTAGGGATCTCCCAGACAGAGAGAGAACAGACATCTTCCAGAGAGAGAGAGAGCAGGGATCTCCCAGAGAGAGAGAGCAGGGATATCCCAGAGAGAGAGAGAACAGAGATCTTCCAGAGAGAGAGAGAGCAGGGATCTCCCAGAGAGAGAGAGCAGGGATCTCCCAGAGAGAGAGAGAGAGCAGGGATCCCCCAAAGAGAGTGAGAGCAGGGATCTCCCAGAGAGAGAGAGCAGGGTTCTCCCAGAGAGACAGAGAGAGCAGAGATCTCCCAGAGAGAGAGTGACAGAGCAGGGATCTCCGAGAGAGAGAGAGCAGGGATCTCCCAGAGAGAGAGAGAGAGCAGGGATCTCCCAGAGAGTGAGTGACAGAGCAGGGATCTCCGAGAGAGAGAGCAGGGATCTCCCAGAGAGAGAGAGAGAGCAGGGATCCCCCAGAGAGAGAGAGAGCAGGGATCTCCCAGAGAGAGAGAGCAGGGTTCTCCCAGAGAGACAGAGAGAGCAGAGATCTCCCAGAGAGAGAGAGAGCAGGGATCTCCCAGAGAGAGAGAGAGAGCAGGGATCTCCCAGAGAGAGAGAGCAGGGATCTTCTAGAGAGAGAGTGAGAGAGTAGGGATCTCCCAGAGAGAGAGAGAGCAGGGATCTCCCAGAGAGAGAGTGAGAGAGCAGGGAACTCCCAGAGAGCGAGCAGGGATCTCCGAGAGAGAGAGAGAGCAGGGATCTCTGAGAGAGAGAGCAGGGATCTCCCAGAGAGAGAGAGCAGGGATCTCCCAGAGAGAGAGAGCAGGGTTCTCCCAGAGCGAGAGAGAGAGCAGAGATCTCCCAGAGAGAGAGAGAGAGCAGGGATCTCCCAGAGAGAGAGAGAGAGCAGGGATCTCCCAGAGAGGGAGAGAGAGCAGGGATCTCCCAGAGAGAGAGAGAGCAGAGATCTCCCAGTGAGAGAGAGAGAGAGCAGGGATCTCCCAGAGAGAGAGAGTGAGAGAGTAGGGATCTCCCAGACAGAGAGAGAACAGAGATCTTCCAGAGAGAGAGAGAGCAGGGATCTCCCAGTGAGAGAGAGCAGGGTTCTCCCAGAGAGAGAGAGAGAGCAGAGATCTCCCACAGAGAGAGAGAGAGCAGGGATCTCCCAGAGAGAGAGAGCAGGGATCTTCCAGAGAGAGAGTGAGAGAGTAGGATCTCCCAGACAGAGAGAGAACAGAGATCGTCCAGAGAGAGAGAGAGCAGGGATCCCCCAGAGAGAGAGAGAGCACGGATATCCCAGAGAGAGAGAGAGAGCACGGATATCCCAGAGAGAGAGAGAGCAGCGATCTCCCAGAGAGAGAGAGCTGGGATCTCACAGAGAGAGAGAGCAGGGATCTCCCAGAGAGAGAGCAGGGATCTCCCAGAGAGAGAGAGAGAGAGCAGGGATCTCCCAGAGAGAGAGAGCAGGGTTCTCCCAGAGCGAGAGAGAGAGCAGAGATCTTCCAGAGAGAGAGAGAGAGCAGGGATCTCCCAGAGAGAGAGAGAGCAGGGATCCCCCAGAGAGAGAGAGAGCAGGGATCCCCTAGAGAGAGAGAGCTCGGATATCCCAGAGAGAGAGAGAGAGCAGGGATCCCCCAGAGAGAGAGAGAGCAGGGATCTTCCAAAGAGAGAGAACAGAGATCTTCCAGAGAGAGAGAGAGCAGGGATCTCCCAGAGAGAGAGAGAGCAGGGATCCCCCAGAGAGAGAGAGAGCAGGGATCCCCTAGAGAGAGAGAGCACGGATATCCCAGAGAGAGAGAGAGCAGGGTTCTCCCAGAGAGAGAGAGAGAGCAGGGATCTTCCAAAGAGAGAGAGAGAGCAGGCATCTCCCAGAGAGAGAGAGAGCAGGGATCTCGCAGATACAGAGAGAGCAGGGATCTTCCAGAGAGAGAGAGAGCAGGGATCCCCCAGAGAGAGAGAGCAGGGGTGTCCCAGAGAGAGAGAGAGCAGGGATTCCCCAGAGAGTGAGAGAGCAGTGATCTCCCAGAGAGAGAGAGAGAGAGAGAGCAGGGATCTCCCAGAGAGAGAGAGAGAGAGCAGGGATCTCCCTGAGAGAGAGAGCAGGGATCTCCCAGAGAGAGAGAGAGCAGGGATCACCCAGAGAGAGAGAGCAGGGTTCTCCCAGAGCGAGAGAGAGAGCAGAGATCTCCCAGAGAGAGAGAGAGAGCAGGGATCTCCCAGAGAGAGAGAGAGAGAGCAGGGATCTCCCAGAGAGGGAGAGAGAGCAGGGATCTCCCAGAGAGAGAGAGAGCAGAGATCTCCCAGTGAGAGAGAGAGAGAGCAGGGATCTCCCAGAGAGAGAGAGTGAGAGAGTAGGGATCTCCCAGACAGAGAGAGAACAGAGATCTTCCAGAGAGAGAGAGAGCAGGGATCTCCCAGAGAGAGTGAGCAGGGATCTCCCAGAGAGAGAGAGAGAGCAGGGATCTCCCAGAGAGAGAGAGCACGGATATCCCAGAGAGAGAGAGAGAGAGCAGGGATCTCCCAGAGAGAGAGAGCTGGGATCTCCCAGAGAGAGAGAGAGAGCAGGGATCTCCCAGAGAGAGAGCAGGGATCTCCCAGAGAGAGAGAAAGAGCAGGGATCTCCCAGAGAGAGAGAGCAGGGATCTCCCAGAGAGAGAGAACAGAGATCTTCCAGAGAGAGAGAGAGCAGGGATCTCCCAGAGAGAAAGAGCAGGGATCTCCCAGAGAGAGAGAGAGAGAGCAGGGATCCCCCAGACAGAGAGAGAGAGAGAGAGCAGGGATCCCCCAGAGAGAGAGAGCAGGGATCTCCCAAAGAAAGAGAGCAGGGATCTCCCAGAGAGAGAGAGAGCAGGGATCTCCCAGAGAGAGAGAGAGAGAGCAGGGATCTCCCAGAGACAAAAAACAGGGATCTCCCAGAAAGAGAGAGAGCAGGGATCTCCCAAAGAGAGAGAGAGCAGGGTCATCCAAGAGAGAGAGAGAGAGCAGAGATCTCCCAGAGAGAGAGAGAGAGCAGGGATCTCCCAGAGAGAGAGAGAGCACGGATATCCCAGAGAGAGAGAGAGAGAGCAGGGATCTTCCAGAGAGAGAGAGCTGGGATCTCCCAGAGAGAGAGAGAGAGCAGGGATCTCCCAGAGAGAGAGCAGGGATCTCCCAGAGAGAGAGAAAGAGCAGGGATCTCCCAGAGAGAGAGAGCAGGGATCTCCCAGAGAGAGAGAACAGAGATCTTCCAGAGAGAGAGAGAGCAGGGATCTCCCAGAGAGAAAGAGCAGGGATCTCCCAGAGAGAGAGAGAGAGAGCAGTGATCCCCCTGACAGAGAGAGAGAGAGAGAGCAGGGATCCCCCAGAGAGAGAGAGCAGGGATCTCCCAAAGAAAGAGAGAGCAGGGATCTCCCAGAGAGAGAGAGAGCAGGGATCTCCCAGAGAGAGAGAGAGAGAGCAGGGATCTCCCAGAGACAAAAAACAGGGATCTCCCAGAAAGAGAGAGAGCAGGGATCTCCCAAAGAGAGAGAGAGCAGGGTCATCCCAGAGAGAGAGAGAGAGCAGAGATCTCCCAGAGAGAGAGAGAGAGCAGGGATCTCCCAGAGAGAGAGAGAGCAGGGATCTCCCAGAGAGAGAGAGCAGGGATCTTCCAGAGAAAGAGTGAGAGAGTAGGGATCTCCCAGAGAGAGAGCAGGGATCTCTGAGAGAGAGAGAGCAGGGCTCTCCGAGAGAGAGAGCAGGGATCTCCCACAGAGAGAGAGAGCAGAGATCTCCCAGAGAGAGAGAGCAGGGTTCTCCCCCAGAGAGAGCCGGGATCTCCCAGAGAGAGAGAGAGAGAGCAGGGATCTCCCAGAGAGAGAGAGAGCAGGGATCGCCCAGAGAAAGAGAGAGAGAGAGCAGGGAGCTCCCAGAGAGAGAGAGAGCAGGGAACTCCCAGAGAGAGAGAGAGCAGGGGTCTCCCAGAGAGAGAGAGAGAGAGAGAGCAGGGATCTCCCAGAAAGAGAGAGCTGGGATCTCCCAAAGAGAGACAGAGCAGGGATCTCCCAGAGAGAGAGAGAGAGCAGTGATCTCCCAGAGAGAGAGAGAGAGCAGGGATCTCCCAGAGAGAGAGAGAGAGCAGGGATCTCCCAGAGAGAGAGCAGGGATCTCCCAGAGTGAGAGAGAGAGAGAGCTGGGAGCTCCCAGAGAGAGAGAGAGCAGGGATCTCCCAGAGAGAGAGAGAGAGCAGGGATCTCCCAGAGTGAGAGCAGGGATCTCCCAGAGAGAGAGAGCAGGGATCTCCCAGAGAGAGAGCAGGGATCTACCAGAGAGAGAGAGAGCAGGGATCTCCCTGAGAGAGAGAGCAGGGATCTCCCTGAGAGAGAGAGCAGGGTTCTCCCAGAGAGAGAGAGCAGAGATCTCCCAGAGAGAGAGAGAGCAGGGATCTCCCAGAGAGAGAGTGAGAGAGCAGGGATCTCCCAGTGAGAGAGCAGGGATCTCCGAGAGAGAGAGAGCAGGGATCTCCGAGAGAGAGAGCAGGGATCTCCCAGAGAGAGAGAGAGAGCAGTGATCTCCCAGAGAGAGAGTGAGAGAGCAGGGATCTCCCAGAGAGAGAGAGAGAGAGCAGGGATCTCCCAGAGAGAGAGAGCAGGGATCTCCCAGACAGAGAGAGAACAGACATCTTCCAGAGAGAGAGAGAGCAGGGATCTCCCAGAGAGAGAGAGCAGGGATCTCCCAGAGAGAGAGAGAGCAGGGATCCCCCAGAGAGAGAGAGAGCAGGGATCTTCTAGAGAGAGAGTGAGAGAGTAGGGATCTCCGAGAGAGAGAGAGCAGGGATCTCCGAGAGAGAGAGCAGGTATCTACCAGAGAGAGAGTGAGAGAGCAGGGATCTCCGAGAGAGAGAGCAGGGATCTCCGAGAGAGAGAGCAGGGATCTCCCAGAGAGAGAGAGCAGGGATCTCCCAGAGAGAGAGAGAGCAGGGATCTCCCAGAGAGAGAGGGCAGGGTTCTCCCAGAGAGACAGAGAGAGCAGAGATCTCCCAGAGAGAGAGAGAGCAGGGATCTCCCAGAGGGAGAGAGAGCAGGGATCTCCCAGAGAGAGAGAGAGCAGGGATCTTCTAGAGAGAGAGTGAGAGAGTAGGGATCTCCCAGAGAGAGAGAGAGCAGGGATCTCCCAGAGAGAGAGTGAGAGAGCAGGGATCTCCCAGAGAGAGCAGGGATCTCCGAGAGAGAGAGTGAGAGAGTAGGGATCTCTCAGACAGAGAGAGAACAGAGATCTTCCAGAGAGAGAGAGAGCAGGGATCTCCCAGAGAGAGAGCAGGGATCTCCCAGAGAGAGAGTGAGAGAGCAGGGATCTCCCAGTGAGAGAGCAGGGATCTCCGAGAGAGAGAGAGCAGGGATCTCCGAGAGAGAGAGCAGGGATCTCCCAGAGAGAGAGAGAGAGCAGTGATCTCCCAGAGAGAGAGTGAGAGCGTAGGGATCTCCCAGACAGAGAGAGAACAGACATCTTCCAGAGAGAGAGAGAGCAGGGATCTCCCAGAGAGAGAGAGCAGGGATCTCCCAGAGAGAGAGAGAGCAGGGATCCCCCAGAGAGAGAGAGAGCAGGGATCTTCTAGAGAGAGAGTGAGAGAGTAGGGATCTCCGAGAGAGAGAGAGCAGGGATCTCCGAGAGAGAGAGCAGGTATCTACCAGAGAGAGAGTGAGAGAGCAGGGATCTCCGAGAGAGAGAGCAGGGATCTCCGAGAGAGAGAGCAGGGATCTCCCAGAGAGAGAGAGCAGGGATCTCCCAGAGAGAGAGAGAGCAGGGATCTCCCAGAGAGAGAGGGCAGGGTTCTCCCAGAGAGACAGAGAGAGCAGAGATCTCCCAGAGAGAGAGAGAGCAGGGATCTCCCAGAGGGAGAGAGAGCAGGGATCTCCCAGAGAGAGAGAGAGCAGGGATCTTCTAGAGAGAGAGTGAGAGAGTAGGGATCTCCCAGAGAGAGAGAGAGAGCAGGGATCTCCCAGAGAGAGAGTGAGAGAGCAGGGATCTCCCAGAGAGAGCAGGGATCTCCGAGAGAGAGAGTGAGAGAGTAGGGATCTCTCAGACAGAGAGAGAACAGAGATCTTCCAGAGAGAGAGAGAGCAGGGATCTCCCAGAGAGAGAGAGCAGGGATCTCCCAGAGAGAGAGAGAGAGCAGGGATCCCCCAAAGAGAGTGAGAGCAGGGATCTCCCAGAGAGAGAGAGCAGGGTTCTCCCAGAGAGACAGAGAGAGCAGAGATCTCCCAGAGAGAGAGTGACAGAGCAGGGATCTCCGAGAGAGAGAGAGCAGGGATCTCCGAGAGAGAGAGCAGGGATCTCCCAGAGAGAGAGAGAGAGCAGGGATCTCCCAGAGAGTGAGTGACAGAGCAGGGATCCCCGAGAGAGAGAGAGAGAGCAGGGATCTCCGAGAGAGAGAGCAGGGATCTCCCAGAGAGAGAGTGAGAGAGCAGGGATCTCCCAGAGAGAGAGAGAGCAGGGATCTCCCAGAGAGAGAGAGAGCAGGGTTCTCCCAGAGAGACAGAGAGAGCAGAGATCTCCCAGAGAGAGAGAGAGAGCAGGGATCTCCCAGAGAGAGAGAGAGAGCAGGGATCTCCCAGAGAGAGAGAGAGCAGGGATCTTCTAGAGAGAGAGTGAGAGAGTAGGGATCTCCCAGAGAGAGAGAGAGCAGGGATCTCCCAGAGAGAGAGTGAGAGAGCAGGGATCTCCCAGAGAGCGAGCAGGGATCTCCGAGAGAGAGAGAGAGCTGGGATCTCTGAGAGAGAGAGCAGGGATCTCCCAGAGAGAGAGAGCAGGGATCTCCCAGAGAGAGAGAGAGAGAGCAGGGATCTCCCAGTGAGAGAGAGCAGGGTTCTCCCAGAGAGAGAGAGAGAGCAGAGATCTCCCACAGAGAGAGAGAGAGCAGGGATCTCCCAGAGAGAGAGAGCAGGGATCTTCCAGAGAGAGAGTGAGAGAGTAGGGATCTCCCAGACAGAGAGAGAACAGAGATCGTCCAGAGAGAGAGAGAGAGCAGGGATCCCCCAGAGAGAGAGAGAGCACGGATATCCCAGAGAGAGAGAGAGCACGGATATCCCAGAGAGAGAGAGAGCATGGATCTCCCAGAGAGAGAGAGCTGGGATCTCACAGAGAGAGAGAGCAGGGATCTCCCAGAGAGAGAGCAGGGATCTCCCAGAGAGAGAGAGAGAGAGAGCAGGGATCTCCCAGAGAGAGAGAGCAGGGATCTCCCAGAGAGAGAGAACAGAGATCTTCCAGAGAGAGAGAGAGCAGGGATCTCCCAGAGAGAGAGAGAGCAGGGATCCCCCAGAGAGAGAGAGAGCAGGGATCCCCTAGAGAGAGAGAGCACGGATATCCCAGAGAGAAAGAGAGAGCAGGGATCCCCCAGAGAGAGAGCGAGCAGGGATCTCCCAAAGAGAGAGAGAGAGAGCAGGCATCTCCCAGAGAGAGAGAGAGCAGGGATCTTCCAAAGAGAGAGAGAGAGCAGGGATCTCCCAGAGAGAGAGAGAGCAGGGATCTCGCAGATACAGAGAGAGCAGGGATCTTCCAGAGAGAGAGAGAGCAGGGATCCCCCAGAGAGAGAGAGCAGGGGTGTCCCAGAGAGAGAGAGAGCAGGGATTCCCCAGAGAGTGAGAGAGCAGTGATCTCCCAGAGAGAGAGAGAGAGAGCAGGGATCTCCCAGAGAGAGAGAGAGAGAGCAGGGATCTCCCTGAGAGAGAGAGCAGGGATCTCCCAGAGAGAGAGAGAGAAGGGATCTCCCAAGAGAGAGAGAGCAGGGTTCTCCCAGAGAGAGAGAGAGAGCAGAGATCTCCCAGAGAGAGAGAGAGAGCAGGGATCTCCCAGAGAGAGAGAGAGAGCAGTGATCTCCCCGAGAGGGAGAGAGAGCAGGGATCTCCCAGAGAGAGAGAGAGCAGAGATCTCCCAGTGAGAGAGAGAGAGAGCAGGGATCTCCCAGAGAGAGAGAGTGAGAGAGTAGGGATCTCCCAGACAGAGAGAGAACAGAGATCTTCCAGAGAGAGAGAGAGCAGGGATCTCCCAGAGAGAGTGAGCAGGGATCTCCCAGAGAGAGAGAGAGCAGGGATCCCCCAGAGAGAGAGAGCAGGGATCTCCCAGAGAGAGAGAAAGAGCAGGGATCTCCCAGAGAGAGAGAGCAGGGATCTCCCAGAGAGAGAGAACAGAGATCTTCCAGCGAGAGAGAGAGAGCAGGGACTCCCAGAGAGAGAGAGCAGGGATCTCCCAGAGAGAGAGAAAGAGCAGGGATCTCCCAGAGAGAGAGAGCAGGGATCTCCCAGAGAGAGAGAACAGAGATCTTCCAGAGAGAGAGAGAGCAGGGATCTCCCAGAGTGAAAGAGCAGGGATCTCCCAGAGAGAGAGAGAGAGAGCAGGGATCCCCCAGACAGAGAGAGAGAGAGAGCAGGGATCCCCCAGAGAGAGAGAGCAGGGATCTCCCAAAGAAAGAGAGAGCAGGGATCTCCCAGAGAGAGAGAGAGCAGGGATCTCCCAGAGAGAGAGAGAGAGAGCAGGGATCTCCCAGAGACAAAAAACAGGGATCTCCCAGAAAGAGAGAGAGCAGGTATCTCCCAAAGAGAGAGAGAGCAGGGTCATCCCAGAGAGAGAGAGAGAGCAGAGATCTCCCAGAGAGAGAGAGAGAGAGCAGGGATCTCCCAGAGAGAGAGAGAGCAGGGATCTCCCAGAGAGAGAGAGCAGGGATCTTCCAGAGAAAGAGTGAGAGAGTAGGGATCTCCCAGAGAGAGAGCAGGGATCTCTGAGAGAGAGAGAGCAGGGCTCTCCGAGAGAGAGAGCAGGGATCTCCCAGAGAGAGAGAGAGCAGAGATCTCCCAGAGAGAGAGAGCAGGGTTCTCCCCCAGAGAGAGCCGGGATCTCCCAGAGAGAGAGAGAGAGAGAGAGCAGGGATCTCCCAGAGAGAGAGAGAGCAGGGATCGCCCAGAGAAAGAGAGAGAGAGAGCAGGGAGCTCCCAAAGAGAGAGAGAGCAGGGAACTCCCAGAGAGAGAGAGAGCAGGGATCTCCCAGAGAGAGAGAGAGAGAGAGAGAGAGCAGGGATCTCCCAGAAAGAGAGAGCTGGGATCTCCCAGAGAGAGACAGAGCAGGGATCTCCCAGAGAGAGAGAGAGAGCAGTGATCTCCCAGAGAGAGAGAGAGAGAGCAGGGATCTCCCAGAGAGAGAGAGAGAGCAGGGATCTCCCAGAGAGAGAGCAGGGATCTCCCAGAGTGAGAGAGAGAGAGAGCAGGGAGCTCCCAGAGAGAGAGAGAGAGCAGGGATCTCCCAGAGAGAGAGAGAGAGCAGGGATCTCCCAGAGTGAGAGCAGGGATCTCCCAGAGAGAGAGAGCAGGGATCTCCCAGAGAGAGAGCAGGGATCTACCAGAGAGAGAGAGAGCAGGGATCTCCCTGAGAGAGAGAGCAGGGATCTCCCTGAGAGAGAGAGCAGGGTTCTCCCAGAGAGAGAGAGAGAGCAGAGATCTCCCAGAGAGAGAGAGAGCAGGGATCTCCCAGAGAGAGAGTGAGAGAGCAGGGATCTCCCAGTGAGAGAGCAGGGATCTCCGAGAGAGAGAGAGCAGGGATCTCCGAGAGAGAGAGCAGGGATCTCCCAGAGAGAGAGAGAGAGCAGTGATCTCCCAGAGAGAGAGTGAGAGAGTAGGGATCTCCCAGACAGAGAGAGAACAGACATCTTCCAGAGAGAGAGAGAGCAGGGATCTCCCAGAGAGAGAGAGCAGGGATCTCCCAGAGAGAGAGAGAGAGAGCAGGGATCCCCCAGAGAGAGAGAGAGCAGGGATCTTCTAGAGAGAGAGTGAGAGAGTAGGGATCTCCGAGAGAGAGAGAGCAGGGATCTCCGAGAGAGAGAGCAGGGATCTACCAGAGAGAGAGTGAGAGAGCAGGGATCTCCGAGAGAGAGAGAGCAGGGATCTCCGAGAGAGAGAGCAGGGATCTCCCAGAGAGAGAGAGAGCAGGGATCTCCCAGAGAGAGAGGGCAGGGTTCTCCCAGAGAGACAGAGAGAGCAGAGATCTCCCAGAGAGAGAGAGAGCAGGGATCTCCCAGAGAGAGAGAGAGCAGGGATCTTCTAGAGAGAGAGTGAGAGAGTAGGGATCTCCCAGAGAGAGAGCAGGGATCTCCCAGAGAGAGAGTGAGAGAGCAGTGATCTCCCAGAGAGAGCAGGGATCTCCGAGAGAGAGAGAGAGCAGGGATCTCCGAGAGAGAGAGCAGGGATCTCCCAGAGAGAGAGAGCAGGGATCTCCCAGAGAGAGAGAGAGAGCAGGGATCTCCCAGTGAGTGAGAGCAGGGTTCTCCCAGAGAGAGAGAGAGAGCAGAGATCTCCCACAGAGAGAGAGA
Source organism: Chiloscyllium plagiosum (assembly GCF_037043375.1). Taxonomy (NCBI): domain Eukaryota; kingdom Metazoa; phylum Chordata; class Chondrichthyes; order Orectolobiformes; family Hemiscylliidae; genus Chiloscyllium; species Chiloscyllium plagiosum. The sequence goes on from NW_028270156.1 coordinate 2,112,366, forward strand.
AAGCAGGGATCTCCCAGAGAGAGAGAGAGCAGGGATCTTCCAGAGAGAGAGAGTGAGAGAGTAGGGATCTCCCAGACAGAGAGAGAACAGAGATCGTCCAGAGAGAGAGAGAGCAGGGATCCCCCAGAGAGAGAGAGAGCACGGATATCCCAGAGAGAGAGAGAGAGCACGGATATCCCAGAGAGAGAGAGAGCAGGGATCTACCAGAGAGGGAGAGCAGGGATCTCACAGAGAGAGAGAGCAGGGATCTCCCAGAGAGAGAGAGAGAGCAGGGATTTCCCAGAGAGAGAGAGAGAGCAGGGATCTCCCAGAGAGAGAGAGCAGGGATCTCCCAGAGAGAGAGAGAACAGAGATCTTCCAGAGAGAGAGAGAGCAGGGATGTCCCAGAGAGAGAGAGCAGGGATCTCCCAGAGAGAGAGAGAGCAGGGATCCCCCAGAGAGAGAGAGAGCAGGGATCCCCCAGAGAGAGAGAGAGCACGGATATCCCAGAGAGAGAGAGAGAGAGAGCAGGGATCCCCCAGAGAGAGAGCGAGCAGGGATCTCCCAAAGAGAGAGAGAGAGCAGGCATCTCCCAGAGAGAGAGAGCAGGGATCTCCCAAAGAGAGAGAGAGAGCAGGCATCTCCCAGAGAAAGAGAGAGAGCAGGGATCTCGCAGATACAGAGAGAGCAGGGATCTTCCAGAGATAGAGAGAGCAGGGATTCCCCAGAGAGAGAGAGCAGGGATGTCCCAGAGAGAGAGCAGGGATTCCCCAGAGAGTGAGAGAGAGCAGGGATCTCCCAGAGAGAGCGAGAGCAGAGATCTCCCAGAGAGAGAGAGAGCAGGGTTTTCCCAGAGCGAGAGAGAGAGCAGGGATCTCCCAGAGAGTGAGAGAGAGCAGGGATCTCCCAGAGAGTGAGAGAGAGCAGGGATCTCCCAGAGAGAGAGAGAGAGAGCAGGGATCTCCCAGAGACAAAAAACAGGGATCTCCCAGAGAGAGAGAGCAGGAATCTCCCAGAGAGAGAGAGCAGGGTTTTCCCAGAGCGAGAGAGAGAGCAGGGATCTCCCAGAGAGAGAGAGAGAGCAGGGATCTCCCAGAGAGAGAGAGAGAGCAGGGATCTCCCAGAGAGTGAGAGAGAGCAGGGATCTCCCAGAGAGAGAGAGAGAGAGCAGGGATCTCCCAGAGACAAAAAACAGGGATCTCCCAGAGAGAGAGAGCAGGGATCTCCCAGAGAGTGAGAGAGAGCAGGGATCTCCCAGAGAGAGAGAGAGAGAGCAGGGATCTCCCAGAGACAAAAAACAGGGATCTCCCAGAGAGAGAGAGCAGGGATCTCCCAGAGAGAGAGAGAGAGCAGGGATCCCCCAGAGAGAGAGAGAGAGCAGGGATCTCCCAGAGAGAGAGAGCAGGAATCTCCCAGAGAGAGAGAGCAGGGATCTCCAAGAGAGAGAGAGAGCAGGGATCTCCCAGAGAGAGAGAGAGAGCAGGGATCTCCCAGAGACAAAAAACAGGGATCTCCCAGAGAGAGAGAGCAGGGATCCGCCAGACAGAGAGAGCAGTGATCTCCCAGAGAGAGAGAGCAGGAATCTCCCAGAGAGAGAGAGCAGGGATCTCCAAGAGAGAGAGAGAGCAGGGATCTCCCAGAGAGAGAGAGAGAGCAGGGATCTCCCAGAGAGAGAGAGAGAGCAGAGATCTCCCAGTGAGAGAGAGAGAGAGCAGGGATCTCCCAGAGAGAGAGTGAGAGAGTAGGGATCTCCCAGACAGAGAGAGAACAGAGATCTTCCAGATAGAGAGAGAGCAGGGATCTCCCAGAGAGAGAGAGCAGGGATCTCCCAGAGAGAGAGAGCTGGGATCTCCCAGAGAGAGAGAGAGCAGGGATCTCCCAGAGAGAGAGAGCAGGGATCTCCCAGAGAGAGAGAAAGAGCAGGGATCTCCCAGAGAGAGAGAGCAGGGATCTCCCAGAGAGAGAGAGAGAGCAGGGATCCCCCAGAGAGAGAGAGCAGGGATGTCCCAAAGGGAGAGAGAGCAGGGATGTCCCAAAGGGAGAGAGAGCAGGGATCTCCCAGAGAGAGAGAGAGCAGGGATCTCCCAGAGAGAGAGTGAGAGAGCAGGGATCTCCCAGAGAGAGAGCAGGGATCTCCGAGAGAGAGAGAGAGCAGAAGTCTCCGAGAGAGATAGCAGGGATCTCCCAGAGAGAGAGAGCAGGGATCTCCCAGAGAGAGAGAGAGAGCAGGGATCTCCCAGTGAGAGAGAGCAGGGTTCTCTCAGAGAGAGAGAGAGAGCAGAGATCTCCCAGAGAGAGAGAGAGCAGGGATGTCCCAGAGAGAGAGAGAGAGCAGGGATCTCCCAGAGAGAGAGAGAGAGCAGGGATCTCCCAGAGAGAGAGAGAGAGAGCAGGGATCTCCCAGATAGAGAGAGCAGGGATCTCCCAGAGAGAGCGAGAGCAGAGATCTCCCAGAGAGAGAGAGCAGGGTTTTCCCAGAGCGAGAGAGAGAGCAGAGATCTCCCAGAGAGAGAGAGAGAGCAGGGATCTCCCAGTGAGTGAGAGCAGGGTTCTCCCAGAGAGAGAGAGAGAGCAGAGATCTCCCACAGAGAGAGAGAAAGCAGGGATCTCCCAGAGAGAGAGAGAGCAGGGCTCCCCCAGAGAGAGAGAGCACGGATGTCCCAAAGAGAGATAGAGAGAGAGCAGGGATCTCCCAGAGAGAGAGAGCTGGGATCTCCCAGAGAGAGAGAGAGCTGGGATCTCCCAGAGAGAGAGAGAGCAGGGATCTCCCAGAGAGAGAGAGCAGGGATCTCCCAGAGAGAGAGAAAGAGCAGGGATCTCCCAGAGAGAGAGAGCAGGGATCTCCCAGAGAGAGAGAAAGAGCAGGGATCTCCCAGAGAGAGAGAGAGCAGGGATCTCCCAGAGAGAGAGAGCAGAGATCTTCCAGAGAGAGAGAGAGCAGGGATCTCCCAGAGAGAAAGTGCAGGGATCTCCCAGAGAGAGAGAGAGAGCAGGGATCCCCCAGAGAGAGAGAGAGAGAGAGAGAGCACGGATATCCCAGAGAGAGAGACAGAGAGAGAGCAGGGATCCCCCAGAGAGAGAGAGCAGGAATCCCCCAGAGAAAAAGAGCGGGAATCTCCCAAAGAGAGAGAGAGCAGGGATCTCCCAGAGAGCGAGAGAGCAGGGATCTCCCAGAGAGAGAGAGAGCAGGGATCTCCCAGAGACGAAAAACAGGGATCTCCCAGAAAGAGAGAGAGCAGGCATCTCCCAGAGAGAGAGAGAGCAGGGATCTCCCAGAGAGAGAGAGAGAGAGAGAGAGCAGGGATCTCCTAGAGAGAGAGAGAGCAGGGATCTCACAGATACAGAGAGAGCAGGGATCTTCCAGAGAGAGAGAGAGCAGGGATCCCCCAGAGAGAGAGAGCAGGGATGTCCCAAAGGGAGAGAGAGCAGGGATCTCCCAGAGAGAGAGAAGGCAGGGATCTCCCAGAGAGAGAGTGAGAGAGCAGGGATCTCCCAGAGAGAGAGCAGGGATCTCCGAGAGAGAGAGAGAGCAGGGGTCTCCGAGAGAGAGAGCAGGGATCTCCCAGAGAGAGAGAGCAGGGATCTCCCAGAGAGAGAGAGAGAGCACGGATATCCCAGAGAGAGAGAGAGCAGGGATCTCCCAGAGAGAGAGAGCTGGGATCTCACAGAGAGAGAGAGCAGGGATCTCCCAGAGAGAGTGATCAGGGATCTCCCAGAGAGAGAGAGCAGGGATCTCCCAGAGAGAGAGAGAACAGAGATCTTCCAGAGAGAGAGAGAGCAGGGATCCCCCAGAGAGAGAGAGAGAGCAGGGATCCCCCAGAGAGAGAGTGAGAGAGCAGGGATCCCCCAGAGAGAGAGCGAGCAGGGATCTCCCAAAGAGAGAGAGAGAGCAGGCATCTCCCAGAGAGAGAGAGCAGGGATCTCGCAGATACAGAGAGAGCAGGGATCTTCCAGAGATAGAGAGAGCAGGGATCCCCCAGAGAGAGAGAGCAGGAATGTCCCAGAGAGAGAGAGAGCAGGGATTCCCCAGAGAGAGAGAGAGAGCAGGGATCTCCCAGAGAGAGAGAGAGAGAGAGCAGGGATCTACCAGAGAGAGAGAGCAGGGTTCTCCCAGAGCGAGAGAGAGAGAGCAGAGATCTCCCAGAGAGAGAGAGAGAGCGGGGATCTCCCAGAGAGAGAGAGCAGGGATCTCCCTGAGAGAGAGAGAGCAGGGATCTCCCAGAGAGAGAGAGAGAGCAGGGATCTCCCAGTGAGAGAGAGCAGGGATCTCCCTGAGAGAGAGAGAGCAGGGATCTCCCAGAGAGAGAGAGAGCACGGATCTCCCAGAGAGAGAGAGAGAGCAGAGATCTCCCAGTGAGAGAGAGAGAGAGCAGGGATCTCCCAGAGAGAGAGTGAGAGAGTAGGGATCTCCCAGACAGAGAGAGAAGAGAGATCTTCCAGAGAGAGAGAGAGCAGGGATCTCCCAGAGAGAGTGAGCAGGGATCTCCCAGAGAGAGAGAGAGAGCAGGGATCCCCCAGAGAGAGAGAGCAGGGATCTCCCAGAGAGAGAGAAAGAGCAGGGATCTCCCAGAGAGAGAGCAGGGATCTCCCAGAGAGATAGAGCAGGGATCTCCCAGAGAGAGAGAACAGAGATCTTACAGAGAGAGAGAGAGCAGGGATCTCCCAGAGAGAAAGAGCAGGGATCTCCCAGAGAGAGAGAGAGAGAGCAGGGATCCCCCAGAGAGAGAGAGAGAGAGAGAGCACGGATATCCCAGAGAGAGAGACAGAGAGAGAGCAGGGATCCCCCAGAGAGAGAGAGCAGGAATCCCCCAGAGAGAGAGAGCGGGGATCTCCCAAAGAGAGAGAGAGCAGGGATCTCCCAGAGAGCGAGAGAGCAGGATTCTCCCAGAGAGAGAGAGAGAGCAGGGATCTCCCAGAGACGAAAAACAGGGATCTCCCAGAAAGAGAGAGAGCAGGCATCTCCCAGAGAGAGAGAGAGCAGGGATCTCCCAGAGAGAGAGAGAGCAGGGATCTCCCAGAGAGAGTGAGCAGGGATCTCCCAGAGAGAGAGAGAGAGCAGGGATCCCCCAGAGAGAGAGAGAGCAGGGATCCCCCCAGAGAGAGAGAGAGCATGGATATCCCAGAGAGAGAGAGAGAGCAGGGATCCCCCAGAGAGAGAGCGAGCAGGGATCTCCCAAAGAGAGAGAGAGAGCAGGCATCTGCCAGAGAGCGAGAGAGCAGGGATCTCCCAGAGAGAGAGAGAGAGCAGAGATCTCCCAGAGACGAAAAACAGTGATCTCCCAGAAAGAGATAGAGCAGGCATCTCCCAGAGAGAGAGAGAGCAGGGATCTCCCAGAGAGAGAGAGAGAGAAAGAGAGAGCAGGGATCTCCTAGAGAGAGAGAGAGCATGGATCTCGCAGATACAGAGAGAGCAGGGATCTTCCAGAGAGAGAGAGAGCAGGGATCCCCCAGAGAGAGAGAGCAGGGATGTCCCAGAGAGAGAGAGAGAGCAGGGATCTCCCAAAGGGAGAGAGAGCAGGGATCTCCCAGAGAGAGAGAGAGAGCAGGGATCTCCCAGAGAGAGAGTGAGAGAGCAGGGATCTCCCAGAGAGAGAGCAGGGATCTCCGAGAGAGAGAGCAGGGATCTCCCAGAGAGAGAGAGCAGGGATCTCCCACAAAGAGAGAGAGAGCAGGGATCTCCCAGTGGGAGAGAGAGCAGGGATCTTCCAGAGAGAGAGTGAGAGAGTAGGGATCTCCCAGACAGAGAGAGAACAGAGATCGTCCAGAGAGAGAGAGAGCAGGGATCCCCCAGAGAGAGAGAGAGCACGGATATCCCAGAGAGAGAGAGAGAGCACGGATATCCCAGAGAGAGAGAGCAGGGATCTCCCAGAGAGAGAGAGCTGGGATCTCACAGAGAGAGAGAGCAGGGATCTCCCAGAGAGAGAGAGCAGGGATCTCCCAGAGAGAGAGAGAGAGCAGGGTTCTCTCAGAAAGAGAGAGAGAGCAGAGATCTCCCACAGAGAGAGAGAGAGCAGGGATCTTCCAGAGAGAGAGTGAGAGAGTAGGGATCTCCCAGACAGAGAGAGAACAGAGATCGTCCAGAGAGAGAGAGAGCAGGGATCCCCCAGAGAGAGAGAGAGCACGGATATCCCAGAGAGAGAGAGAGCACGGATATCCCAGAGAGAGAGAGCAGGGATCTCCCAGAGAGAGAGAGCTGGGATCTCACAGAGAGAGAGAGCAGGGATCTCCCAGAGAGAGAGAGCAGGGATCTCCCAGAGAGAGAGAGAGAGCAGGGATCTCCCAGAGAGAGAGAGAGCAGGGATATCCCAGAGAGAGAGAGAACAGAGATCTTCCAGAGAGAGAGAGAGCAGGGATCTCCCAGAGAGAGAGAGCAGGGATCTCCCAGAGAGAGAGAGAGCAGGGATCCCCCAGAGAGAGAGAGAGCAGGGATCCCCCAGAGAGAGAGAGAGCACGGATATCCCAGAGAGAGAGAGAGAGAGCAGGGATCCCCCAGAGAGAGAGCGAGCAGGGATCTCCCAAAGAGAGAGAGAGCAGGGATCTCCCAGAGAGAGAGCGAGCAGGGATCTCCCAAAGAGAGAGAGAGAGCAGGCATCTCCCAGACAGAGAGAGAGCAGGGATCTCGCAGATACAGAGAGAGCAGGGATCTTCCAGAGATAGAGAGAGCAGGGATCCCCCAGAGAGAGAGAGCAGGGATGTCCCAGAGAGAGAGAGAGCAGGGATCTCCCAGAGAGAGAGAGAGAGAGAGCAGGGATCTCCCAGAGAGAGAGAGAGAGAGAGCAGGGATCTCCCAGATAGAGAGAGCAGGGATCTCCCAGAGAGAGCGAGAGCAGAGATCTCCCAGAGAGAGAGAGCAGGGTTTTCCCAGAGCGAGAGAGAGAGCAGAGATCTCCCAGAGAGAGAAAGAGAGCAGGGATCTCCCAGAGAGAGAGAGAGAGCAGGGATCTCCCAGAGAGAGAGAGAGAGCAGGGATCTCCCAGAGAGAGAGAGAGCAGGGATCTCCCAGAGAGAGAGAGAGAGAGAGAGAGCAGGGATCTCCCAGAGAGAGAGAGAGCAGGGATCTCCCAGAGAGAGAGAGAGCAGGGATCTCCCAGAGAGAGAGAGAGCAGAGATCTCCCAGTGAGAGAGAGAGAGAGCAGGGATCTCCCAGTGAGAGAGTGAGAGAGTAGGGATCTCCCAGACAGAGAGAGAACAGAGATCTTCCAGATAGAGAGAGAGCAGGGATCTCCCAGAGAGAGTGAGCAGGGATCTCCCAGAGAGAGAGAGCACGGATGTCCCAGAGAGAGAGAGAGAGAGAGCAGGGATCTCCCAGAGAGAGAGAGCTGGGATCTCCCAGAGAGAGAGAGAGCAGGGATCTCCCAGAGAGAGAGAGCAGGGATCTCCCAGAGAGAGAGAAAGAGCAGGGATCTCCCAGAGAGAGAGAGCAGGGATCTCCCAGAGAGAGAGAAAGAGCAGGGATCTCCCAGAGAGAGAGAGCAGGGATCTCCCAGAGAGAGAGAGCAGAGATCTTCCAGAGAGAGAGAGAGCAGGGATCTCCCAGAGAGAAAGAGCAGGGATCTCCCAGAGAGAGAGAGAGAGCAGGGATCCCCCAGAGAGAGACAGCAGGAATCCCGCAGAGAAAGAGAGCGGGGATCTCCCAAAGAGAGAGAGAGCAAGGATCTCCCAGAGAGCGAGAGAGCAGGGATCTCCCAGAGAGAGAGAGAGAGCAGGGATCTCCCAGAGACGAAAAACAGGGATCTCCCAGAAAGAGAGAGAGCAGGCATCTCCCAGAGAGAGAGAGAGCAGATATCTCCCAGAGAGAGAGAGAGAGAGAGAGAGAGCAGGGATCTCCTAGAGAGAGAGAGAGAGCAGGGATCTTCCAGAGAGAGAGAGAGCAGGGATCCCCCAGAGAGAGAGAGCAGGGATCTCCCAGAGAGAGAGTGAGAGAGCAGGGATCTCCCAGAGAGAGAGCAGGGATCTCCGAGAGAGAGAGAGAGCAGGGGTCTCCGAGAGAGAGAGCAGGGATCTCCCAGAGAGAGAGAGCAGGGATCTCCCACAGAGAGAGAGAGAGCAGGGATCTCCCAGTGAGAGAGAGCAGGGTTTTCTCAGAGAGAGAGAGAGAGCAGAGATCTCCCAGAAAGAGAGAGAGCAGGGATCTTCCAGAGAGAGATTGAGAGAGTAGGGATCTCCCAGACAGAGAGAGAACAGAGATTGTCCAGAGAGAGAGAGCAGGGATCCCCCAGAGAGAGAGAGAGCACGGATATCCCAGAGAGAGAGAGAGAGCACGGATATCCCAGAGAGAGAGAGAGCAGGGATCTCCCAGAGAGAGAGAGCTGGGATCTCACAGAGAGAGAGAGCAGGGATCCCCCAGAGAGAGAGAGAGCACGGATATCCCAGAGAGAGAGAGAGAGCACGGATATCCCAGAGAGAGAGAGAGCAGGGATCTCCCAGAGAGAGAGAGCTGGGATCTCACAGAGAGAGAGAGCAGGGATCTCCCAGAGAGAGAGAGATCAGGGATCTGCCAGAGAGAGAGAAAGCAGGGATCTCCCAGAGAGAGAGAGCAGGGATCTCCCAGAGAGAGAGAGATCAGGGATCTGCCAGAGAGAGAGAGAGCAGGGATCTCCCAGAGAGAGAGAGAACAGAGATCTTCCAGAGAGAGAGAGAGCAGGGATCTCCCAGAGAGAGAGAGCAGGGATCTCCCAGAGAGAGAGAGAGCAGGGATCTCGCAGATACAGAGAGAACAGGGATCCTCCAGAGAGAGAGAGAGCAGGGATCCCCCAGAGAGAGAGAGAGCAGGGATGTCCCAGAGAGAGACAGAGAGCAGGGATCTCCCAGAGAGGGAGAGAGCAGGGATCTCCCAGAGAGAGAGAGAGCAGGGATCCCCCAGAGAGAGAGAGCAGGGATGTCCCAAAGGGAGAGAGAGCAGGGATCTCCCAGAGAGAGAGAGAGCAGGGATCTCCCAGAGAGAGAGTGAGAGAGCAGGGATCTCCCAGAGAGAGAGCAGGGATCTCCGAGAGAGAGAGAGAGCAGGGGTCTCCGAGAGAGAGAGCAGGGATCTCCCAGAGAGAGAGAGCAGGGATCTCCCACAGAGAGAGAGAGAGCAGGGATCTCCCAGTGAGAGAGAGCAGGGTTTTCTCAGAGAGAGAGAGAGAGCAGAGATCTCCCAGAAAGAGAGAGAGCAGGGATCTTCCAGAGAGAGATTGAGAGAGTAGGGATCTCCCAGACAGAGAGAGAACAGAGATTGTCCAGAGAGAGAGAGCAGGGATCCCCCAGAGAGAGAGAGAGCACGGATATCCCAGAGAGAGAGAGAGAGCACGGATATCCCAGAGAGAGAGAGAGCAGGGATCTCCCAGAGAGAGAGAGCTGGGATCTCACAGAGAGAGAGAGCAGGGATCCCCCAGAGAGAGAGAGAGCACGGATATCCCAGAGAGAGAGAGAGAGCACGGATATCCCAGAGAGAGAGAGAGCAGGGATCTCCCAGAGAGAGAGAGCTGGGATCTCACAGAGAGAGAGAGCAGGGATCTCCCAGAGAGAGAGAGATCAGGGATCTGCCAGAGAGAGAGAAAGCAGGGATCTCCCAGAGAGAGAGAGCAGGGATCTCCCAGAGAGAGAGAGAACAGAGATCTTCCAGAGAGAGAGAGAGCAGGGATCTCCCAGAGAGAGAGAGCAGGGATCTCCCAGAGAGAGAGAGAGCAGGGATCTCGCAGATACAGAGAGAACAGGGATCCTCCAGAGAGAGAGAGAGCAGGGATCCCCCAGAGAGAGAGAGAGCAGGGATGTCCCAGAGAGAGAGAGAGAGCAGGGATCTCCCAGAGAGGGAGAGAGAGCAGGGATCTCCCAGAGAGAGAGAGAGCAGGAATCCCCCAGAGAGAGAGAGCAGGGATGTCCCAAAGGGAGAGAGAGCAGGGATCTCCCAGAGAGAGAGAGAGCAGGGATCTCCCAGAGAGAGAGTGAGAGAGCAGGGATCTCCCAGAGAGAGAGCAGGGATCTCCGAGAGAGAGAGAGAGCAGGGGTCTCCGAGAGAGAGAGCAGGGATCTCCCAGAGAGAGAGAGCAGGGATCTCCCACAGAGAGAGAGAGAGCAGGGATCTCCCAGTGAGAGAGAGCAGGGTTTTCTCAGAGAGAGAGAGAGAGCAGAGATCTCCCAGAAAGAGAGAGAGCAGGGATCTTCCAGAGAGAGATTGAGAGAGTAGGGATCTCCCAGACAGAGAGAGAACAGAGATTGTCCAGAGAGAGAGAGCAGGGATCCCCCAGAGAGAGAGAGAGCACGGATATCCCAGAGAGAGAGAGAGAGCACGGATATCCCAGAGAGAGAGAGAGCAGGGATCTCCCAGAGAGAGAGAGCTGGGATCTCACAGAGAGAGAGAGCAGGGATCCCCCAGAGAGAGAGAGAGCACGGATATCCCAGAGAGAGAGAGAGAGCACGGATATCCCAGAGAGAGAGAGAGCAGGGATCTCCCAGAGAGAGAGAGCTGGGATCTCACAGAGAGAGAGAGCAGGGATCTCCCAGAGAGAGAGAGATCAGGGATCTGCCAGAGAGAGAGAAAGCAGGGATCTCCCAGAGAGAGAGAGCAGGGATCTCCCAGAGAGAGAGAGAACAGAGATCTTCCAGAGAGAGAGAGAGCAGGGATCTCCCAGAGAGAGAGCAGGGATCTCCCAGAGAGAGAGAGAGCAGGGATCTCGCAGATACAGAGAGAACAGGGATCCTCCAGAGAGAGAGAGAGCAGGGATCCCCCAGAGAGAGAGAGAGCAGGGATGTCCCAGAGAGAGAGAGAGAGCAGGGATCTCCCAGAGAGGGAGAGAGAGCAGGGATCTCCCAGAGAGAGAGAGAGAGAGCAGGGATCTCCCAGAGAGAGAGAGAGAGCAGAGATCTCCCAGAGAGAGTGAGAGAGAGCAGGAATCTCCCAGAGAGAGAGAGAGAGCAGGGATCTCCCAGAGAGAGAGAGAACAGAGACCTTCCAGAGAGAGAGAGAGCAGGGATCTCCCAGAGAGAGAGAGAGCAGGGATCTCCCAGAGAGAGAGAGAGCAGGGATCCCCCAGAGAGAGAGAGCAGGGATCTCCCCGAGCGAGAGAGAGAGAGCACGGATATCCCAGAGGGAGAGAGAGAGCAGGGATCCCCCAGAGTGAGAGAGCAGGGATCTCCCAAAGGGAGAGAGAGCAGGGATCTCCCAGAGAGAGAGAGAGAGAGCAGGGATCTCCCAGAGAGAGAGAGCAGGGATCTCCCAGAGAGAGAGAGAACAGAGATCTTCCAGAGAGAGAGAGAGCAGGGATCTCCCAGAGAGAGAGAGCAGGGATCTCCCCGAGCGAGAGAGAGAGAGCACGGATATCCCAGAGGGAGAGAGAGAGCAGGGATCCCCCAGAGTGAGAGAGCAGGGATCTCCCAAAGGGAGAGAGAGCAGGGATCTCCCAGAGAGAGAGAGAGCAGTGATCTCCCAGTGAGAGAGAGAGAGCAGGGATCTCCCAGAGAGAGAGAGAGCAGGGATCTCCCAGAGAGAGAGAGAGCAGGGATCTCCCAGAGAGAGAGAGAGAGCAGGGATCTCCCAGAGAGAGAGAGCAGGGATCTCCCAGAGAGAGAGAGCAGGGTTCTCCCAGAGTGAGAGAGACAGCAGAGATCTCCCAGAGAGAGAGAGAGAGCAGGGATCTCAAAGAGAGAGAGAGAGAGTGCAGGGATCTCCCAGAGAGAGAGAGAGAGCAGAGATCTCCCAGAGAGAGTGAGAGAGAGCAGGGATCTCCCAGAGAGAGAGTGAGAGAGTAGGGATCTCCCAGACAGAGAGAGAACAGAGACCTTCCAGAGAGAGAGAGAGCAGGGATCTCCCAGAGAGAGAGAGCAGGGATCCCCCAGAGAGAGAGAGCACGGATCTCCCAGAGAGAGAGAGAGAGAGAGAGCAGGGATCTCCCAGAGAGAGAGCAGGGATCTCCCAGAGAGAGAGAGAGCACGGATCTCCCAGAGAGAGAGAGAGAGAGAGCAGGGATCTCCCAGAGAGAGAGTGAGAGAGTAGGGATCTCCCAGACAGAGAGAGAAGAGAGATCTTCCAGAGAGAGAGAGAGCAGGGATCTCCCAGAGAGAGTGAGCAGGGATCTCCCAGAGAGAGAGAGAGAGCAGGGATCCCCCAGAGAGAGAGAGCAGGGATCTCCCAGAGAGAGAGAAAGAGCAGGGATCTCCCAGAGAGAGAGCAGGGATCTCCCAGAGAGATAGAGCAGGGATCTCCCAGAGAGAGAGAACAGAGATCTTACAGAGAGAGAGAGAGCAGGGATCTCCCAGAGAGAAAGAGCAGGGATCTCCCAGAGAGAGAGAGAGAGAGCAGGGATCCCCCAGAGAGAGAGAGAGAGAGAGAGCACGGATATCCCAGAGAGAGAGACAGAGAGAGAGCAGGGATCCCCCAGAGAGAGAGAGCAGGAATCCCCCAGAGAGAGAGAGCGGGGATCTCCCAAAGAGAGAGAGAGCAGGGATCTCCCAGAGAGCGAGAGAGCAGGATTCTCCCAGAGAGAGAGAGAGAGCAGGGATCTCCCAGAGACGAAAAACAGGGATCTCCCAGAAAGAGAGAGAGCAGGCATCTCCCAGAGAGAGAGAGAGCAGGGATCTCCCAGAGAGAGAGAGAGCAGGGATCTCCCAGAGAGAGTGAGCAGGGATCTCCCAGAGAGAGAGAGAGAGCAGGGATCCCCCAGAGAGAGAGAGAGCAGGGATCCCCCAGAGAGAGAGAGAGCATGGATATCCCAGAGAGAGAGAGAGAGCAGGGATCCCCCAGAGAGAGAGCAAGCAGGGATCTCCCAAAGAGAGAGAGTGCAGAGATCTCCCAGAGACGAAAAACAGTGATCTCCCAGAAAGAGATAGAGCAGGCATCTCCCAGAGAGAGAGAGAGCAGGGATCTCCCAGAGAGAGAGAGAGAGAAAGAGAGAGCAGGGATCTCCTAGAGAGAGAGAGAGCAGGGATCTCGCAGATACAGAGAGAGCAGGGATCTTCCAGAGAGAGAGAGAGCAGGGATCCCCTAGAGAGAGAGAGCAGGGATGTCCCAGAGAGAGAGAGAGAGCAGGGATCTCCCAAAGGGAGAGAGAGCAGGGATCTCCCAGAGAGAGAGAGAGAGCAGGGATCTCCCAGAGAGAGAGTGAGAGAGCAGGGATCTCCCAGAGAGAGAGCAGGGATCTCCGAGAGAGAGAGCAGGGATCTCCCAGAGAGAGAGAGCAGGGATCTCCCACAAAGAGAGAGAGAGCAGGGATCTCCCAGTGAGAGAGAGAGCAGGGATCTTCCAGAGAGAGAGTGAGAGAGTAGGGATCTCCCAGACAGAGAGAGAACAGAGATCGTCCAGAGAGAGAGAGAGCAGGGATCCCCCAGAGAGAGAGAGAGCACGGATATCCCAGAGAGAGAGAGAGAGCACGGATATCCCAGAGAGAGAGAGCAGGGATCTCCCAGAGAGAGAGAGCTGGGATCTCACAGAGAGAGAGAGCAGGGATCTCCCAGAGAGAGAGAGCAGGGATCTCCCAGAGAGAGAGAGAGAGCAGGGTTCTCTCAGAAAGAGAGAGAGAGCAGAGATCTCCCACAGAGAGAGAGAGCAGGGATCTCCCAGAGAGAGAGAGAGCAGGGATCTTCCAGAGAGAGAGTGAGAGAGTAGGGATCTCCCAGACAGAGAGAGAACAGAGATCGTCCAGAGAGAGAGAGAGCAGGGATCCCCCAGAGAGAGAGAGAGCACGGATATCCCAGAGAGAGAGAGAGAGCACGGATATCCCAGAGAGAGAGAGCAGGGATCTCCCAGAGAGAGAGAGCTGGGATCTCACAGAGAGAGAGAGCAGGGATCTCCCAGAGAGAGAGAGCAGGGATCTCCCAGAGAGAGAGAGCAGGGATCTCCCAGAGAGAGAGAGAGCAGGGATATCCCAGAGAGAGAGAGAACAGAGATCTTCCAGAGAGAGAGAGAGCAGGGATCTCCCAGAGAGAGAGAGCAGGGATCTCCCAGAGAGAGAGAGAGCAGGGATCCCCCAGAGAGAGAGAGCAGGGATCCCCCAGAGAGAGAGAGAGCACGGATATCCCAGAGAGAGAGAGAGAGAGCAGGGATCCCCCAGAGAGAGAGCGAGCAGGGATCTCCCAAAGAGAGAGCGAGCAGGGATCTCCCAGAGAGAGAGCGAGCAGGGATCTCCCAAAGAGAGAGAGAGAGCAGGCATCTCCCAGAGAGAGAGAGAGCAGGGATCTCGCAGATACAGAGAGAGCAGGGATCTTCCAGAGATAGAGAGAGCAGGGATCCCCCAGAGAGAGAGAGCAGGGATGTCCCAGAGAGAGAGAGAGCAGGGATCTCCCAGAGAGAGAGAGAGAGAGAGCAGGGATCTCCCAGAGAGAGAGAGAGAGAGAGCAGGGATCTCCCAGATAGAGAGAGCAGGGATCTCCCAGAGAGAGCGAGAGCAGAGATCTCCCAGAGAGAGAGAGCAGGGTTTTCCCAGAGCGAGAGAGAGAGCAGAGATCTCCCAGAGAGAGAGAGAGAGCAGGGATCTCCCAGAGAGAGAGAGAGAGCAGGGATCTCCCAGAGAGAGAGAGAGAGCAGGGATCTCCCAGAGAGAGAGAGCAGGGATCTCCCAGAGAGAGAGAGAGAGAGAGAGAGCAGGGATCTCCCAGAGACAAAAAAACAGGGATCTCCCAGAGAGAGAGCAGGGATCCGCCAGACAGAGAGAGCAGTGATCTCCCAGAGAGAGAGCAGGGATCTCCCAGAGAGAGAGAGCAGGGATCTCCCAGAGAGAGAGAGAGCAGGGATCTCCCAGAGAGAGAGAGAGCAGGGATCTCCCAGAGAGAGAGAGAGAGCAGAGATCTCCCAGTGAGAGAGAGAGAGAGCAGGGATCTCCCAGAGAGAGAGTGAGAGAGTAGGGATCTCCCCGACAGAGAGAGAACAGAGATCTTCCAGATAGAGAGAGAGCAGGGATCTCCCAGAGAGAGTGAGCAGGGATCTCCCAGAGAGAGAGAGCACGGATGTCCCAGAGAGAGAGAGAGAGAGAGCAGGGATCTCCCAGAGAGAGAGAGAGCAGGGATCTCCCAGAGAGAGAGAGAGAGCAGGGATCTCCCAGAGAGAGAGAGCAGGGATCTCCCAGAGAGAGAGAGCAGGGTTCTCCCAGAGTGAGAGAGACAGCAGAGATCTCCCAGAGAGAGAGAGAGAGCAGGGATCTCAAAGAGAGAGAGAGAGAGTGCAGGGATCTCCCAGAGAGAGAGAGAGAGCAGAGATCTCCCAGAGAGAGTGAGAGAGAGCAGGGATCTCCCAGAGAGAGAGTGAGAGAGTAGGGATCTCCCAGACAGAGAGAGAACAGAGACCTTCCAGAGAGAGAGAGAGCAGGGATCTCCCAGAGAGAGAGAGCAGGGATCTCCCAGAGAGAGAGAGAGCAGGGATCCCCCAGAGAGAGAGAGCACGGATCTCCCAGAGAGAGAGAGAGAGAGAGAGCAGGGATCTCCCAGAGAGAGAGCAGGGATCTCCCAGAGAGAGAGAGAGCACGGATCTCCCAGAGAGAGAGAGAGAGAGAGCAGGGATCTCCCAGAGAGAGAGTGAGAGAGTAGGGATCTCCCAGACAGAGAGAGAAGAGAGATCTTCCAGAGAGAGAGAGAGCAGGGATCTCCCAGAGAGAGTGAGCAGGGATCTCCCAGAGAGAGAGAGAGAGCAGGGATCCCCCAGAGAGAGAGAGCAGGGATCTCCCAGAGAGAGAGAAAGAGCAGGGATCTCCCAGAGAGAGAGCAGGGATCTCCCAGAGAGATAGAGCAGGGATCTCCCAGAGAGAGAGAACAGAGATCTTACAGAGAGAGAGAGAGCAGGGATCTCCCAGAGAGAAAGAGCAGGGATCTCCCAGAGAGAGAGAGAGAGAGCAGGGATCCCCCAGAGAGAGAGAGAGAGAGAGAGCACGGATATCCCAGAGAGAGAGACAGAGAGAGAGCAGGGATCCCCCAGAGAGAGAGAGCAGGAATCCCCCAGAGAGAGAGAGCGGGGATCTCCCAAAGAGAGAGAGAGCAGGGATCTCCCAGAGAGCGAGAGAGCAGGATTCTCCCAGAGAGAGAGAGAGAGCAGGGATCTCCCAGAGACGAAAAACAGGGATCTCCCAGAAAGAGAGAGAGCAGGCATCTCCCAGAGAGAGAGAGAGCAGGGATCTCCCAGAGAGAGAGAGAGCAGGGATCTCCCAGAGAGAGTGAGCAGGCATCTCCCAGAGAGAGAGAGAGAGCAGGGATCCCCCAGAGAGAGAGAGAGCAGGGATCCCCCAGAGAGAGAGAGAGCATGGATATCCCAGAGAGAGAGAGAGAGCAGGGATCCCCCAGAGAGAGAGCAAGCAGGGATCTCCCAAAGAGAGAGAGTGCAGAGATCTCCCAGAGACGAAAAACAGTGATCTCCCAGAAAGAGATAGAGCAGGCATCTCCCAGAGAGAGAGAGAGCAGGGATCTCCCAGAGAGAGAGAGAGAGAAAGAGAGAGCAGGGATCTCCTAGAGAGAGAGAGAGCAGGGATCTCGCAGATACAGAGAGAGCAGGGATCTTCCAGAGAGAGAGAGAGCAGGGATCCCCTAGAGAGAGAGAGCAGGGATGTCCCAGAGAGAGAGAGAGAGCAGGGATCTCCCAAAGGGAGAGAGAGCAGGGATCTCCCAGAGAGAGAGAGAGAGCAGGGATCTCCCAGAGAGAGAGTGAGAGAGCAGGGATCTCCCAGAGAGAGAGCAGGGATCTCCGAGAGAGAGAGCAGGGATCTCCCAGAGAGAGAGAGCAGGGATCTCCCACAAAGAGAGAGAGAGCAGGGATCTCCCAGTGAGAGAGAGAGCAGGGATCTTCCAGAGAGAGAGTGAGAGAGTAGGGATCTCCCAGACAGAGAGAGAACAGAGATCGTCCAGAGAGAGAGAGAGCAGGGATCCCCCAGAGAGAGAGAGAGCACGGATATCCCAGAGAGAGAGAGAGAGCACGGATATCCCAGAGAGAGAGAGCAGGGATCTCCCAGAGAGAGAGAGCTGGGATCTCACAGAGAGAGAGAGCAGGGATCTCCCAGAGAGAGAGAGCAGGGATCTCCCAGAGAGAGAGAGAGAGCAGGGTTCTCTCAGAAAGAGAGAGAGAGCAGAGATCTCCCACAGAGAGAGAGAGCAGGGATCTCCCAGAGAGAGAGAGAGCAGGGATCTTCCAGAGAGAGAGTGAGAGAGTAGGGATCTCCCAGACAGAGAGAGAACAGAGATCGTCCAGAGAGAGAGAGAGCAGGGATCCCCCAGAGAGAGAGAGAGCACGGATATCCCAGAGAGAGAGAGAGAGCACGGATATCCCAGAGAGAGAGAGCAGGGATCTCCCAGAGAGAGAGAGCTGGGATCTCACAGAGAGAGAGAGCAGGGATCTCCCAGAGAGAGAGAGAGCAGGGATATCCCAGAGAGAGAGAGAACAGAGATCTTCCAGAGAGAGAGAGAGCAGGGATCTCCCAGAGAGAGAGAGCAGGGATCTCCCAGAGAGAGAGAGAGCAGGGATCCCCCAGAGAGAGAGAGCAGGGATCCCCCAGAGAGAGAGAGAGCACGGATATCCCAGAGAGAGAGAGAGAGAGCAGGGATCCCCCAGAGAGAGAGCGAGCAGGGATCTCCCAAAGAGAGAGCGAGCAGGGATCTCCCAGAGAGAGAGCGAGCAGGGATCTCCCAAAGAGAGAGAGAGAGCAGGCATCTCCCAGAGAGAGAGAGAGCAGGGATCTCGCAGATACAGAGAGAGCAGGGATCTTCCAGAGATAGAGAGAGCAGGGATCCCCCAGAGAGAGAGAGCAGGGATGTCCCAGAGAGAGAGAGAGCAGGGATCTCCCAGAGAGAGAGAGAGAGAGAGCAGGGATCTCCCAGAGAGAGAGAGAGAGAGAGCAGGGATCTCCCAGATAGAGAGAGCAGGGATCTCCCAGAGAGAGCGAGAGCAGAGATCTCCCAGAGAGAGAGAGCAGGGTTTTCCCAGAGCGAGAGAGAGAGCAGAGATCTCCCAGAGAGAGAGAGAGAGCAGGGATCTCCCAGAGAGAGAGAGAGAGCAGGGATCTCCCAGAGAGAGAGAGAGAGCAGGGATCTCCCAGAGAGAGAGAGCAGGGATCTCCCAGAGAGAGAGAGAGAGAGAGAGAGCAGGGATCTCCCAGAGACAAAAAAACAGGGATCTCCCAGAGAGAGAGCAGGGATCCGCCAGACAGAGAGAGCAGTGATCTCCCAGAGAGAGAGCAGGGATCTCCCAGAGAGAGAGAGCAGGGATCTCCCAGAGAGAGAGAGAGCAGGGATCTCCCAGAGAGAGAGAGAGCAGGGATCTCCCAGAGAGAGAGAGAGAGCAGAGATCTCCCAGTGAGAGAGAGAGAGAGCAGGGATCTCCCAGAGAGAGAGTGAGAGAGTAGGGATCTCCCCGACAGAGAGAGAACAGAGATCTTCCAGATAGAGAGAGAGCAGGGATCTCCCAGAGAGAGTGAGCAGGGATCTCCCAGAGAGAGAGAGCACGGATGTCCCAGAGAGAGAGAGAGAGAGAGCAGGGATCTCCCAGAGAGAGAGAGCTGGGATCTCCCAGAGAGAGAGAGAGCAGGGATCTCCCAGAGAGAGAGAGCAGGGATCTCCCAGAGAGAGAGAAAGAGCAGGGATCTCCCAGAGAGAGAGAGCAGGGATCTCCCAGAGAGAGAGAAAGAGCAGGGATCTCCCAGAGAGAGAGAGCAGGGATCTCCCAGAGAGAGAGAGCAGAGATCTTCCAGAGAGAGAGAGAGCAGGGATCTCCCAGAGAGAAAGAGCAGGGATCTCCCAGAGAGAGAGAGAGAGCAGGGATCCCCCAGAGAGAGAGAGAGAGAGAGAGCACGGATATCCCAGAGAGAGAGACAGAGAGAGAGAGCAGGGATCCCCCAGAGAGAGAGAGCAGGAATCCCCCAGAGAAAGAGAGCAGGGATCTCCCAAAGAGAGAGAGAGCAAGGATCTCCCAGAGAGCGAGAGAGCAGGGATCTCCCAGAGAGAGAGAGAGAGCAGGGATCTCCCAGAGACGAAAAACAGGGATCTCCCAGAAAGAGAGAGAGCAGGCATCTCCCAGAGAGAGAGAGCAGATATCTCCCAGAGAGAGAGAGAGAGAGAGAGAGAGCAGGGATCTCCTAGAGAGAGAGAGAGCAGGGATCTTCCAGAGAGAGAGAGAGCAGGGATCCCCCAGAGAGAGAGAGCAGGGATGTCCCAAAGGGAGAGAGAGCAGGGATCTCCCAGAGAGAGAGAGAGCAGGGATCTCCCAGAGAGAGAGTGAGAGAGCAGGGATCTCCCAGAGAGAGAGCAGGGATCTCCGAGAGAGAGAGAGAGCAGGGGTCTCCGATTGAGAGAGCAGGGATCTCCCAGAGAGAGAGAGCAGGGATCTCCCACAGAGAGAGAGAGAGCAGGGATCTCCCAGTGAGAGAGAGCAGGGCTTTCTCAGAGAGAGAGAGAGAGCAGAGATCTCCCAGAGAGAGAGAGAGTAGGGATCTCCCAGACAGAGAGAGAACAGAGATTGTCCAGAGAGAGAGAGAGCAGGGATCCCCCAGAGAGAGAGAGAGCACGGATATCCCAGAGAGAGAGAGAGAGCACGGATATCCCAGAGAGAGAGAGAGCAGGGATCTCCCAGAGAGAGAGAGCTGGGATCTCACAGAGAGAGAGAGCAGGGATCCCCCAGAGAGAGAGAGAGCACGGATATCCCAGAGAGAGAGAGAGAGCACGGATATCCCAGAGAGAGAGAGAGCAGGGATCTCCCAGAGAGAGAGAGCTGGGATCTCACAGAGAGAGAGAGCAGGGATCTCCCAGAGAGAGAGAGATCAGGGATCTGCCAGAGAGAGAGAAAGCAGGGATCTCCCAGAGAGAGAGAGCAGGGATCTCCCAGAGAGAGAGAGATCAGGGATCTGCCAGAGAGAGAGAGAGCAGGGATCTCGCAGATACAGAGAGAGCAGGGATCCTCCAGAGAGAGAGAGAGCAGGGATCCCCCAGAGAGAGAGAGAGCAGGGATGTCCCAGAGAGAGAGAGAGAGCAGGGATCTCCCAGAGAGGGAGAGAGAGCAGGGATCTCCCAGAGAGAGAGAGAGAGAGCAGGGATCTCCCAGAGAGAGAGAGAGAGCAGAGATCTCCCAGAGAGAGTGAGAGAGAGCAGGGATCTCCCAGAGAGAGAGTGAGAGAGTAGGGATCTCCCAGACAGAGAGAGAACAGAGACCTTCCAGAGAGAGAGAGAGCAGGGATCTCCCAGAGAGAGAGAGCAGGGATCTCCCAGAGAGAGAGAGAGCAGGGATCCCCCAGAGAGAGAGAGCACGGATCTCCCAGAGAGAGAGAGAGAGAGAGCAGGGATCTCCCAGAGAGAGAGAGAGAGAGCAGGGATCTCCCAGAGAGAGAGAGCAGGGATCTCCCAGAGAGAGAGAGAACAGAGATCTTCCAGAGAGAGAGAGAGCAGGGATCTCCCAGAGAGAGAGAGCAGGGATCTCCCCGAGCGAGAGAGAGAGAGCACGGATATCCCAGAGGGAGAGAGAGAGCAGGGATCCCCCAGAGTGAGAGAGCAGGGATCTCCCAAAGGGAGAGAGAGCAGGGATCTCCCAGAGAGAGAGAGAGAGCAGTGATCTCCCAGTGAGAGAGAGAGAGCAGGGATCTCCCAGAGAGAGAGAGAGAGCAGGGATCTCCCAGAGAGAGAGAGAGCAGGGATCTCCCAGAGAGAGAGAGAGAGCAGAGATGTCCCAAAGAGAGAGAGCAGGGATCTCCCAGAGAGAGAGAGCAGGGTTCTCCCAGAGTGAGAGAGACAGCAGAGATCTCCCAGAGAGAGAGAGAGAGCAGGGATCTCAAAGAGAGAGAGAGAGAGTGCAGGGATCTCCCAGAGAGAGAGAGAGAGCAGAGATCTCCCAGAGAGAGTGAGAGAGAGCAGGGATCTCCCAGAGAGAGAGTGAAAGAGTAGGGATCTCCCAGACAGAGAGAGAACAGAGACCTTCCAGAGAGAGAGAGAGCAGGGATCTCCCAGAGAGAGAGCAGGGATCTCCCAGAGAGAGAGAGCACGGATCTCCCAGAGAGAGAGAGAGAGAGAGAGCAGGGATCTCCCAGAGAGAGAGAGCAGGGATCTCCCAGAGAGAGAGAAAGAGCAGGGATCTCCCAGAGAGAGAGAGCAGGGATCTCCCAGAGAGAGAGAGAACAGAGATCTTCCAGAGAGAGAGAGAGCAGGGATCTCCCAGAGAGAGAGAGCAGGGATCTCCCAGAGAGAGAGAGAGCAGAGATCCCCCCGAGCGAGAGAGAGAGAGCACGGATATCCCAGAGGGAGAGAGAGAGAGCAGGGATCCCCCAGAGAGAGAGAGCAGGGATCTCCCAAAGGGAGAGAGAGCAGGGATCGCCCAGAGAGAGAGAAAGAGCAGGGATCTCCCAGAGAGAGAGAGCAGGGATCTCCCAGAGAGAGAGAGAACAGAGATCTTCCAGAGAGAGAGAGAGCAGGCATCTCCCAGAGAGAGAGAGAGCAGGGATCTCCCAGAGTGAGAGAGAGAGAGAGAGTGAGAGCAGGGATCTCCTAGAGAGAGAGAGAGCAGGGATCTCGCAGATGCAGAGAGAGCAGGGATCTTCCAGAGAGAGAGAGAGCAGGGATCCCCCAGAGAGAGAGCAGGGATGTCCCAGAGAGAGAGAGAGAGCAGGGATCTCCCAGAGAGTGAGAGAGAGCAGGGATCTCCCAGAGAGAGAGAGAGAGCAGGGATCTCCCAGAGAGAGAGAGAGAGAGCAGGGATCTCCCAGTGAGAGAGAGAGCAGGGATCTCCCAGTGAGAGAGAGAGCAGGGATCTCCCAGAAAGAGAGAGAGAGCAGGGATCTCCCAGAGAGAGAGAGAGAGCAGGGATCTTCCAGAGAGAGAGTGAGAGAGTAGGGATCTCCCAGACAGAGAGAGAACAGAGATCTTCCAGAGAGAGAGAGCAGGGATCTCCCAGAGAGAGAGCAGGAATCCCCCAGAGAGAGAGAGAGCACGGATATCCCAGAGAGAGAGAGAGCAGGGATCTCCCAGAGAGAGAGAGCAGGGATCTCCCAGAGAGAGAGAGCAGGGATCTCCCAGAGAGAGAGAGCAGAGATCTTCCAGAGAGAGAGAGAGCAGGGATTTCCCAGAGAGAGAGCATGGATCTCCCAGAGAGAGAGAGAGAGCAGGGATCTCCCAGAGGGAGAGAGAGAGCAGGGATCCCCCAGAGAGAGAGAGCAGGGATCTCCCAGAGAGAGAGAGAGCAGGGATCTCCCAGAGAGAGAGAGAGCAGGGATCTCCCAGAGAGAGAGCAGGTATCTCCCAGGGAGAGAGAAAGAGCAGGGATCTCCCAGAGAGAGAGAGCAGGCATCTCCCAGAGAGAGAGAGCAGGGATCTCCCAGAGAGAGAGAGAACAGAGATCTTCCAGAGAGAGAGAGAGAGCAGGGATCTCCCAGAGAGAGAGAACAGAGATCTTCCAGAGAGAGAGAGAGCAGGGATCTCCCAGAGAGAGAGCATGGATCTCCCAGAGAGAGAGAGAGAGAGCAGGGATCTCCCAGAGAGAGAGAAAGAGAGCAGGGATCCCCCAGAGAGAGAGAGAACATGGATATCCCAGAGGGAGAGAGAGAGCAGGGATCCCCCAGAGAGTGAGAGAGCAGGGATCTCCCAAAGAGAGAGAGAGATGGGATCTCCCAGAGAGAGAGAGAGCAGGGATCTCCCAGAGAGAGAGAGAGAGCAGGGATCTCCCAGAGACAAAGAGCAGGGATCTCCCAGAAAGAGAGAGAGCAGGGATCTCTGAGAGAGAGAGAGCAGGGATCTCCCAGAGAGAGAGAGAGAGAGCAGGGATCTCTCAGAGAGAGAGAGAGCAGGGATCTCGCAGATACAGAGAGAGCTGGGATGTCCCAGAGAGAGAGAGAGAGCAGGGATCTCCCAGAGAGAGAGAGAGAGCAGGGATCTCCCAGAGAGAGAGAGAGCAGGGATCTTCCAGAGAGAGAGAGAGAGCAGGGATCTCCCAGAGAGAGAGAGCAGGCCTCTCCCAGAGAGAGAGAGAGAGCAGGGATTCCCCAGAAAGGGAGAGCAGGGATCTCCCAGAGAGAGAGAGAGAGCAGGAATCTCCCAGAGAGAGAGAGAGAGCACGGATCTTCCAGAGAGAGAGAGAGAGAGCAGGGATCTCCCAGAGAGAGAGAGAGCAGGGATCTTCCAGAGAGAGAGAGAGAGCAGGGATCTCCCAGAGAGAGAGAGAGAGAGAGCAGGGATCTCCCACAGAGAGAGAGAGCAGGGATCTCCCAGAGAGAGAGAGCAGGGATCTCCCAGAGAGTGAGAGAGAGCAGGGATCTCCCAGAGAGAGAGAGAGAGCAGGGATCTCCCAGAGAGAGAGAGAGAGAGCAGGGATCTCTCAGAGAGAGAGAGAGCAGGGATCTCGCAGATACAGAGAGAGCAGGGATGTCCCAGAGAGAGAGAGAGAGCAGGGATCTCCCAGAGAGAGAGAGAGAGCAGGGATCTCCCAGAGAGAGAGAGCAGGGATCTCCCAGAGACAGAGAGAGAGCAGGGATCTCCCAGAGAGAGAGAGAGAGCAGGGATCTCCCAGAGAGAGAGAGCAGGGATCTCCCAGAGAGAGAGAGCAGGGATCTCGCAGATACAGAGAGAGCAGGGATGTCCCAGAGAGAGAGAGAGAGCAGGGATCTCCCAGAGAGAGCAGGGATCTCCCAGAGAGAGAGAGCAGGGATCTCCCAGAGAGAGAGAGAGAGCAGGGATCTACCAGAGAGAGAGCAGGGATCTCCCAGACCGTGGGCAGAGGCCAGGTTCTTTTGTTACCGTTATTGTGGTTGTGTTCGCCGAGCTGGGAATTTGTGTTTCAGACGTTTCGTCCCCTGTCTAGCTGACATCCTCAGTGCTTGGGAGCCTCCTGTGAAGCGCTTCTGTGGTGTTTCCTCCGGCATTTATAGTTGCCTGTCGCTGCCGCTTCCGGTTGTCAGTTCCAGCTGTCTGTTGCAGTGGCCGGTATATTGGGTCCAGGTCGATGTGCTTGTTGATCGAGTCTGTGGATGAGTGCCATGTCTCTAGGAATTCCGAGAGCACCCGAGCTACAAATCTTCTCCCAAAAGCCTTTCCTCTCCTTTACCCTGGGTTGATACTTGGCAATGGTGTGCCCTGCTGACCTCAGTGCCAGTCACTGAACTGTCAAGGTGGCTTTATTGTTCCCGTAAACTCTCACAGATCGTTTGTCATGTTTCTAAAAGCCGTGAGGAAAGTTTTTTCCGCAGTGAGCAGGATCTGGAATACACCACCCGAGAGAGACAATAGACAATAGGTACAGGAGTAGGCCATTCTGCCCTTCGAGCCTGAACCACCATTCAATATGATCATGGCTGATCATCCTTAATCAGTATCCTGTTCCTGCCTTATCTCCATAACCCTTGATTCCACTATCCTTGAGAGCTCTATCCAACTCTTTCTTAAATGAATCCAGAGACTGGGCCTCCACTGCCCTCTGGGGCAGAGCATTCCACACAGCCACCACTCTCTGGGTGAAGACTTTTCTCCTCATCTCTGTCCTAAATGGTCTACCCCGTATTTTTAAGCTGTGTCCTCTGGTTCAGCACTCACCCATCAGCGGAAACATGTTTCCTGCCTCCAGAGTGTCCAATCCTTTAATAATCTTATATGTCTCAATCAGATCCCCTCTCAGTCTTCTAAACTCAAGGGTATACAAACCCAGTCGCTCCAGTCTTTCAGTGTAAGGTAGTCCCGCCATCCCAGGAATTGACCTCGTGAACCTACGCTGCACTCCCTCAATAGCCAGAATGTCTTTCCTCAAATTTGGAGACCAGAACTGCACACAATACTCCAGGTGTGGTCTCACCAGGGCCCTGTACAGCTGCAGAAGAACCTCTTTGCTTCTATACTCAATCCCTCTTGTTATGAAGGCCAGCATGCTATTAGCCTTCTTCACTACCTGCTGTACCTGCATGCTTACCTTCATTGACTGGTGTACAAGAACACCCAGATCTCTCTGTACTGCCCCTTTACCTAAATTGATTCCATTTAGGTAGTAATCTGCCTTCCTGTTCTTGCCACCAAAGTGGATAACCATACATTTATCCACATTAAACTGCATCTGCCATGCATCTGACCACTCACCTAACCTGTCCAGGTCACCCTGTAATCTCCTAACAACCTCCTTACATTTCACCCTGCCACCCAGCTTAGTATCATCAGCAAATTTGCTAATGTTATTACTAATACCATCTTCTATATCGTTAGCATATATTGTAAAAAACTGCAGTCCCAGCACTGATCCCTGCGGTACCCCACTGGTCACTGCCTGCCATTCCGAAATGGAGCCGTTTATCACTAATCTTTGTTTCCTATCAGCCAACCAACTTTTCATCCAACCTCCTATGTGGGACTTTATCAAAAGCTTTCTGAAAGTCCAGGTACACTACATCTACTGGATCTCCCTCGTCCATCTTCAGAGTTACATCCTCAAGAAATTCCAGAAGATTAGTCAAGCATGATTTCCCCTTCATAAATCCATGCTGACTCTGACCTAACCTGTTACTACTATCCAGATGTGTCGTAATTTCATCCTTTATAATAGACTCCAGCATCTTTCCCACCACTGAGGTCAGACTAACTGGTCTATAATTTCTTGTTTTCTCTCTCCCACCTTTCTTAAAAAGTGGTATAACATTAGCCACCCTCCAATCTGCAGGAACTGATCCTGAATCTATCGAACTCTGGAAAATAATCACCAACGCATCCACGATTTCTCGAGCCACTTCCTTCAGTACCCTGGGATGTAGACCATCAGGCCCCGGGGACTTATCAACCTTCAGACCTAACAGTCTGTCCAACACCAATTCCTGGCAAATATAAATTCCCTTAAGTTCAGGTCCTTCAGCCACTGTTACCTCAGGGAGATTGCTTGTGTCTTCCCCAGTGAACACAGATCTGAAGTACCAATTCAACTCTTCTGCCATTTCTTTGTTCCCTGTAATATATTCCCCTGTTTCTGTCTTCAAGGGCCCAATTTTAGTCTTAGCCATTTTTTTGCCTTTCACATACCTAAAAAAGCTTTTACTATCCTCCTTAATATTCTTGGCCAGTTTACCTTCGTACCTCATTTTTTTCTCTGCGTATTTCCTTCTTAGTAATCCTCTGTTGTTCTTTAAAAGCTTCCCAGTCCTCCGTTTTCCCACTTATCTTTGCTATGTTATACTTTTTCTTTTTTAACTTTATATGTTTCTTAACTTCCCTCGCCAGCCATGGCCACCCATGCCCCCTCCTGGGATCTTTCTTCCTTTTTGGAATGAACTGATCCTGCATCTTCTGCATTATACCCAGAAATATCCGCCATTGTGAAATGATGGGAGTGTGATGACGTGAGTTGATTTTGCCAGGAGCTGGCATGAGCTCAGTGGGCTGAACGGCCTCCTCCTTTGGCGTACAATGTCTCTGAACCCTGCCCTTCCAACAGAGTCTTGCCAAATCGACAAAGTGTTGCGGAGGTGGGATGGGTTTGGCTCTTACATTAAGCTTGAAACATCTTAGTGGACAGATATGTTGTAATAAGTTTAACTCAGGCAGCCCTCCCACAGCTGATAACTGACTCCTGCAGCTCCATAAACTAACTGTTCTGTTACTGATTCAGCAGGAATCCCGATGGAGTGAACAATTCTTCAGGTGTCCAACGGAATGCAACTGTAACTTTCACCATCCGGCCTGGAAGCAGCCAACCCATAACTGTTCAGAACCGGACATCAGACTTTGACAGTATGACTATTTTAAAACGAGCTCCGAGCCCTGTGGCTTCTCTAACAGACACTGGTCAGACCCCCAGACCCTCCTCCTTGCCAGCTGGGTCTCCCTCGCCTACTCTTTCTGATGCCTTTGGCTTCCAAAGCCAGCCAGTCATCGGAGAAGGACACTTTGGAAGCCAGCCTGGTCGCAGTCGGTCTCCATCTCCGAGCACTTTACAACCACCAGTTTCAGACAAACCTTTCGCATCCAAGGCTGTTCTCCTTTGGACTAAACACGACGTGGCTGACTGGCTGGACATGCTGAATCTCGGAGAACACAAAGATGCATTTTTGGATAACGAGATAGATGGGACACACTTACCGTCACTGCAGAAGGAAGATTTAATTGATCTGGGGGTGACAAGAGTTGGACATCGAATGAATATAGAACGAGCTTTAAGACAGCTACTGTCAGTTAGATAAACATTTATTTGAATGCTTAACAGAGTAACTAAAAGATCTCTCATTATTTTTGTCAACAGTCTGCATTCACCATAGCTCTGGCTGGAATATAATGTGCGACTGAAATATTTTTGAAAGGTCAGCGTGAACATTTGTTCCAATAAAAGCCTCTCGTACATTTATAAGCACAATACGTTGACAGTATCAGTGGCTCGTCAGTCAAGCAACTCCATGTGCTACTGATGTGCTGAGAAGATTAGGACAAAAGTGAAGCTCCTTTTCTGATGTAAATATAACTACAGCATAATCTATATTTTGAACGATGACCTTTTAATATTGACCTCACTTGGACATGTCTTAATGATACTGTAGTTGAACCAGCAGAGCTGTGTTATATACTTTCTACCTTTGCTAGTCCAGTATTTCTTCACAAGAATCCCAATCAATGTTCTCGAAGATGTGCAGCAGATCAGCTCACCTCTGTTTTATTCCTTTTCCTTTGGATGAGAAGTGACGCTGATGAGAATTTTGTTTCCTTTCTGCTGAGCAGTCTTATCATTTCCAGTATTGTACATGGGCGAGAAAGAAATATGAAGCTCTTTTAACTATTCACATTTTGACACACTCTTAATAATCTGTCATGATGGGGCACTGTTGTAGCATTTTGTCCAATTCTCTCCTCGAAAGCTCATACAGATTTGTTTCCAGTATTGCTGTGTCTTTTCCAATGCTGTTGTCAGGGGGTGCTCTTGAGAACAGTGACAAGAGTGTTGAATTGAATCATTATTGTCTTCCATAGAGGCAGGTGATTTACCACAATTACTTACTAGAGCAGGCAGGAGGGCTCTAAACGGGCCGTGTCTATATTCCGTTCCAGAGCAGGGGAGTTTGCTCATTTGAGCTGTGTAGGAAAACATGTCTTGCTTATTGAATAAAATTTAAAACAAAGTGGGGTTTCTATTTGTCATTTTAGCTGCTATTCTTTTTCATAGCTATTATATATCTATATATATGCGTTTATTCTGATGAATTGGTTAATGACGTGTATTCCAATTGAGGAATGTAGCTGCACAGTAAATTATTTTTTGAACCCACTGTGCCAAAATACAAGTGAAGTTAAATCTGAGCGGATTTCTTTGTGAGGTGATGGTTTTAATGTATGTTTTTGGCCTGGCCTCCCCTTTATGACTGGGCATTCAAACCGGCATAGAAGATTAATCATTTCTGTAGAGCAACAGGGACTTAAGATGCATTCTCTCTGCCATATTACATATTCACTTTTTAGGTCTGCATTTCTGTTACATATTGTAATTAAAATTGACAATCTTAAACACTTAGTTTGTGTAACAATTGTGAAAACAGTACCAAATCTCACAAGATGTAAATTGTGTAGTAACGTACAGGAACCCCCGTTTCTGGGAGATTTGAGTGCACCTCAAACTGTTAACTTCAGCAGAAGCAATTAGCCGTGACTGTTGGGGAGCAATTTAATTCACAGGTTTTCCTTCTTGCACAGCTCTGGGTATTTATTTGTGGTATTTATCATTTAGCGATATAGTTAATTCACTGACTAAACCTCAGTAATTCCAGCTGCAGGCAATTCCAGTTGATCTGGCAATGATTACATCAATGAGCCGACAATATCATTTTCTTCACAAATAATAGTCACTAACCTTTTTATTTTTTATTTTGCTGGTGCATTAAGGTGTATCTCACTTTAATTTGTGTAAAAGACTTGTGTTCAGATTTCCAATGTTGCTGTAATTTCTGTGATTTGTAATATCTTCATCTAGATTCCATTGACAAGCTCCTGTAACTTGCACTTTCCCAACTCCTGAATAACCTGTATGGCAACCAAATTATTAAACAAGAAATAAACATTATAACAGCAAATAAAACCTGTGTTACTGACTGTAGAGGATGTGCCATTGACCAAATTATTAAACAAGTTCCCTCCTTGTTACTTGATGTTGGTTGCTGTCCCAATAGCTAGAAATTAAATTTAGTTTCCATTTTGTTTCAACTGCTTCAAAAGAACCTCTTGATTTTTGAACCTCTTCCCAACTTCTCTGTTCCAGACTCCTCAATAACAAGAACAAAAATTATCAATCATTCTTGGTTTTCTCATCCGTCAAACTGCTCCTTCTCCCCATCCCTCCATTTCACGGCCTATAGTTTTCTTTTTCTCCTTCCCCTTCGCTCTCTCTCTGTCTCTTGCCCCATCTTTCATCCCTTCTGCCTCTCTTGCCCCTCCTTCTTGCCCACTGTTCCCTGCCACTCTCTCGTCCCTTCTCTGTTTCGCATGCATTCCTTCTCTCTTTTGCCCCTTTTCTCCCACTTCTTTTTCCATCCTGTCCCTCCCTATCTCTTCACCTTTATCCCTCTCTGTCTTATTCCCTTCTCTCTCCATCACTCCTTACTCACCCTCCCCTTTTCCCCCACATTGTCTTTCCCTCTTGTGCACTCTCCTCCAAGCTTTATCTCCATGGTCCATCCACCCCCTCTCTCTCTCCTCCCTCTGCCTTCACCACTCTTTATTCTACAGCTGTGTTTTTTTTTCTCTGTGTCTCTAATTCCTTCTGTCCATCTCATCTCCAGTGTCTATCAACTCTCCCTTTCCCAACACCATTAGCTTTTAGTGGATCGTTACCAGTTCAGAGATGTAGAGCGGTATGCGCCCAGTCTCAGGTATTGCCTTGACATGTCACAGCTGGGTCTATTTGCGATGTGTTAACGGTTTAAGATGACAACTCATCAGCATCTCCTGCAGGGGAAATCAAGATGGGCCAGTAATGCTGTCCTGCTGATGACACCCAGAACCCATGTAGGAAGTTCACCCAGCTGGTAATCCAGAACCTAAGGCTAATGTTCTGGACATATCGGTTCAAAGCCTACCATGGCTGATTATGAAATTTGAATTTAATAATATATCTGTAATTAATAGCTAGTGTAATAGGGACTGTGTAACCATAGCTGATTGTCATTGTTCACTAGTATCCTTTGGGGAAGGAAATCTCTCATCCTTACCCAGTCTGGCCTATTTGTGACTCCAGCCCACAGCAATGTGGTTGACTCCGCGCTGCCCTCTGGGTAATTAGCAACAGCCAATACAAATTGGCCTAGCCAATGATGCCACCATTCCATGAACAAATTAACAAAAGGTGAAAGAAACTGCTAAACGCTCTCTATTCTCCAGAGACACTGTGGTCCATGTCACTGTTCTTAACAAAAACCACACTGGGGAAATATTCTCAGGGAGAGACAATGACCTCACCTTGACCTGTGTACCACACACAATTCTGGGAGAAGGCATTAGTTTGAGGGTTGCAATTTTGTTGTTCTTGGGAGAGGTTGTGTAATTATGTGCCAGGATACAGGTATGTAATTTTCTGAATGCAAATAAAACGTATAGTGAAATAGCATTGGCCTGTAACAGAAAGCTGCTGGAGGCAGTGAGGAGGCCCCACAATAGCTTGAAGTACAATGACATACCAAGGGAGCTTCCAGCTGCTGGCTTTCTACAGAGAGCTCATCCCTCTCTTCAAAACATTGCACAGATTCAGCCTCAGAAGCAGCTTGTCTCTGCTCTCAGTGAAGTTACACTTTCCTCCAATGTGTCCTTAACATATCTAACTACCTGTTGTTATAAACACCGTAATGCAATGAGCTGCTGAGGAGGTGTTTTATGTGACACTGGGACTCATGAGATTTTGGTGGTAAGATTGAGATAGAGCGGGTACAGGGGAGAATTCCAAAACATATGGCCACCAACAGTGTAGTCATTAAAACTGCGGATGTTATAGAGATCAGAGTTAGAGGGGACAGACCACCCCAGGGGGTTTGTAGGTTGAAAGAGGTTAGAGAGAGACAGACAGCATGGAGGAGTTTGTAGGTTGAAGGAGATTAGAGAGAGAAAGGGGCACCGTGGAGGAGTTTGAAGACAAAGATGAGAATGTTAAGCTCGAGGTGTTATGTAGCCAGGAGTTAGTATAATCGAGTGAAGGTGAAAATGATGGGCAGCAGATACATGGGAACACCACCCCCTGAAAATTCCCCTTCAAGCCACTCACCATCCTGTCATGGAAATATATCGCCGTTCCTTCAGTGTCACTGGGTCAAAATCCCTCCCTGATAGCATTGTGGGTCTACCTCCATCACACAAGCTGCCTTCTTGAACTGCTGCAGCTCACCACCACCTTCTCAAGGGCAACTAGGGACAGGCAAACAATGTGACATCGCATGGTCATTTTTCTTCATAAAAGCCATGATTTAGAGTCATAGAGTTCTGCAGAACTGAGACCCTTTGGCCCAAACTGGTCCATACTGACCAAACTGTCCAAATGAGAATATGGGCATCAGAGTTTTGCACCGTGTCAAGTTTATGGAGTGTATGAGAATGTGAGGAGCCAGCCAGGAGTCTGTGGAATAATCTGATGTAGAGATAGCACAGATAAAGAAAATTATAACCTCACTCAGAGAGCAGATGGGAACGGCACCTGGGGTAGAATCTGTGAACTGTTTTGAAGAGAGACAGCTCAATGCAGAAAGCTAGCAGCATGAATCTTCTGATTGAAGTCCAGGCTCAAGTCACGCAATGTTCCAGATTTCGTCATTGTGATGGTCCAGGTATGTGATCACCTTGGCATCAAACCCTGGAACACCAAGATGGTGAACAGTCCGAAGTACCTTGGGGAGAGGGATATACTCTGAGGCTGAGGAGTAGAGTTTAAGTAGGGAAAAGACAATTCATGGTCTCTCATCACCAACATCGCCAAAACAGTGGAAACTGTCCCTCACAAATCACCTTATCATGAGATTTATTATCTTGAATGAGCTTGGCATATGTTTGATTGCAAAAAGGTTATAACACTGTAAATGCTAAAACAAACAACGGGACAGCTCTGCCAAAGTCTAGTACCAATGTGGGCACAACGGGCTGAATGGCCTCTTTCTGTACCATAACAATTCTGTTATCAACATGAGGCTGATTTGTTGCTTCATCATTTGAATCACAGCTCATTGGTCGGAGAGTCCCCTCTGACACAGGACAATGTGCATTCTGTGAAGATTCCAGGCTGATGTTTCAGTGCCATCCTGCAGGAATGCCACAATGTCAACATTGCAAGAATCCAGGGGAGTTGCTAAACCACAGCACTGTCTGCTCTCTCAATTCAAAGTAAAAGATGACTGTGCCCTGTTTCCTGGTATTTATACCAAAACCAGTTACTCTGATCATTATCATCTTGCAGTTGTTGGGAGCTGCTAGGTGTAACTTAGTTGTTCCATCTCCTGCATCATAACAAGCCATGCAGTTTGAAGAGCGGTGCCTGCTGTAAAATGCTTTGTGATGTGCTGAGCTTTTGAAATAATTTATGTAACTGCACGTTCTTTCTTCCTGCTTTGTAAAAGTATCTACCTGCTGTAAAAGCACATATTTCCATCCTTTAAGCAGCTCCACAGCTGTCTCTGTCCTGGCAGCTTTCCCATTTATCCATTTGGCAGTAAAGGGCATACAGGCTGAGTCCAGATTTAAAGTGGATAACACTGGAGAACAAACAGACATCCGGAGTTCAGTGTGCCTATCTGGAGAGAGGAGCCTGGGAGACCTTTAATTGGGCACTCAAGTGCCCATGCTGCAGCTGGGACCCCAACTAGAAATAAGTTAGCACAAACAAATCATGCTGAAAGTGGATGATAATTTTAAACCTGCTGTTCAAGCAGAAGAGATCATCAAAGGAAAAATATGACCCAATGTTCTGACTTAACTTGCAAAGAATTATATAAAGAGAAATCGTAGTTCACAGATGCTGAGTTGCAAATTTGATTGTTTTATGAATGCAGCCAAAATGTCAATATTGACAGATCATAATGATTACACAGTAGTGCTTTTTGAATTTGATCATGGAATATGGACATCACTGGCTAGGCCAGCATTTGTCACTCATCCCTAATTGCCCCTTGGCCTGAATGGCTTGTTGGGGCCATTTCAGATGGTAGTTAAAAGGTCAACCACATTGCAGTAGATCTGGAGTCACATTACCCTGGAGAGAGTGCAAAGGAGATTTACCTGATACTGCCCAGACATCAGGCTCTAACATAGGAGGATGAAGTGGAGCAACTGGGTTTATTTTCCCTGGAGCAGTGAAGGTTGAGAGGGGACCGGACAGAGAAGTATTAGATTGTGAGAATCACAGAGTGGATTGGATGGTTGATTCTGCAGCAGTAGAGGAGACAATAACCAAGAGGCATGGATTCAGGGAAGAGGTGAAGGCTAAGAGGAGATTGAGGAGACTTGTTTTTCACTGACAGGATGGGGTGAGTCTCACTGTCTGAAAGAGTGGTTGAGCTAGAAACGCTTGTAACATTTAAGCAGCATCTAAAGATACACTTGTATTGTGATAGCCCTCCAGGGCATTGAGCCAGGGGCTAGATAATGGAATTAGTGTCGTCAGATCTTTGACTGGTATAGACATTATGGGCCGAATGGTCTCCATCTGAATGTACACATTGGCCAGACAAGGTCAGGATGACCGATTTCCTTCACTAAGGGGCATTAGTGAAGTCGATCAGTTTTCTAGTAATTGATGGTCACCATTACTAAGATTAGTTTTCGGCACCAGATCTGTTCATTAAACCAGCTGCTGATGTGAGATTTGACGCAGCATCCACATACCATGACTCAGCGTCTCTACTTGACCAGTTCAGTGACATTACCACTGCTACACTGACTCCTTTATCACAGTGTTGTGACTTTTAGACCACCTTATGGCTCTTACATGCTTTGGGACAAACCGAGGTGATGATCGAGGTGGCTCAACAGTGTAACAACATTTTAATTCTGAGAACATGCAGCCTTCAGAAGTTGTCCTGTTTCAGCAGAGTATAAATGGAAAATGCGGACTTGCATCACTGCCGCTGCAAATTCCAGGTAATGTTTTACATGAAAAGGTTGTGAAAAGTCTGATTATAAATGCAGGCCATTCTGAATTGATCTAAATCTGAAGCTGTTGCTGATACTGTCAATACTTGTGTTTTCTTCCTATCCAGGATTATTCCAAATTGCCTCCACTCATACACCTTCCCAACTGTCGGAATGGATGCAGGATGAGGATGGATGGGGGTGGGGATTGCTGTGTTTGATTCCAATAAGTGATTTGCTGCCACTTTGAGCTGCTCAAATGCTCTCCTGCAAAATCACAGGCCTGCAGCAACAAGCACGCTGCATGTACTCCACGGAAATGCACTGGTTCACTGAGGTTTCTCATCTCAGAATGTGAACATAGGAATATTATTTTTATATAGTCAGCAGAAAACTACCCCAAATCTATTCAAAAACTTGATCCATTTGCTTTCTTTAATGTTTAGTTATTAATCAATTCACATAAATATCTCAGTGGATAACAGAGGCTTGTAAGATGAACAGAATCACAAAGGTTGGAAGGTGGCCATTCAGCCTATTGTGACTGTGCTAGAATAATAGTCCCATTTTTCTGCTCCTGATGCGCAACCTATAATTGTTTCTTTTTGAAATGCATGTACAAGTTTGATTTGTAAATTGTTCATAGATCTACTTCCAATTCTCTTTCAGCCAGCGCATTCCAAATCATCACAACTCACTGTGTTAAAAATATTTCTTACCACCTCTGGTTCTGTTGTTAATGAAATCCTTGATGTGGAGGTGGTGGTTTTGGACTGGGGTGGACAAAGTCAGGAGTCACACGACACCGTTATAGTCCAACAGGTTTAATCTCATGTCGTGTGACCTCTGAATTAAATCCTTGTGTTTGGGGACTATCCTCCTTCAGGGGAAACATTTATTCCCCCTTTCCTCTGCCAATATCTTTTATAACTTTGAACATCTTATTAAATCTCCCTTAACCATCTCCATGGAAACCAATCCCAGCTTCTCTAGTCGATCTGAAATGTATCATCTCTGATGATTAAGTCCCTGCACAAAGCTATTTCACCTGGTGTAGCAAATAACTGATGCAAACACTCCATGGGGCTGACTTGTTTTCCCAGCTTCCTGTTGTTATGAAAACTGATGGGAATGCCCACAGTTTCCCCATTCTACTCTGTTAAAGCTGATTCCATCCCAAGTTAGAGGAATGTTCCCAGCGTCGCCTCGAAAACTCTGCTACTGCGGGAGAAGAAACCTTAAAATGTGTGACGTTACATCTGACCAAATTATAATCGCTGCCTCGTGAAAATAACGATGAACAGAGAAATAAAACCCATGCACTCGCTGCCAAACCGGAAACAGAAGGCATTGTTATTGCTCAGCATCTGTTCAAAGAAGACAGTCCTCTTCTGAGGATTGAGACCAGGCACATCAAACCCCTGCCATTTCACCATCTCCTCTTTGCTATGCCAATGCGTGGAGCAGCTCCCCATGTTCTGTTCTGGTGCTGTAGGTCTGATATGTTCCAGCCGAGGGAAAGTGTTCGATAGCTATTCTGTGGAACTTCAGCTTCTCCTGAGAGCTGTCGCAAATTGGGATTTACCGAAGAGCTTGGTCACTCTGTTTGAGTCCAGGCATGACGTCTGTAATTAATATGTTAGAAACACAATGATTGTTGTGGTGTTTTGATGTCCACAATCATTCCTTTATTTCATGCCAATAAGTAAAATCTTCTTGGCCAAATACTATGAAGATAAAAACAAATGGGACTCAACTCCATCATTTCAATCAACTGAAGGACTAAAACTGACTCTGTTAGAATTGTATTATGGTTTTTCAATGTGGTGTTTAACAGAAATGTCCTACCAATCGATGTGCATATTGCACCTTTGGCATTTGGAATGTACTGTTCTCTTTCTTTGAACAGCTTCAATGACAATATTGAATTGCTGTGGTGCCTGCTCAGCCTCAGGTATTTCCCAGCAGTGTTACCAACCACAAGGGAGGTATTATGGCAGATTGACCAAACACTTGGTTAGAGATGAGGGGGTTAAAGAGGAGGGGATTAAGGAACATTATGTAAGAGGAAAGAGAAGTGGACAGGTTTCAAGAGGGGTCTCCAGAGGTTGGGAATCTCAGCAGCTTGTTGGGATCCGAGATTGGAGCCAGTTTGCAGAGATTGGGCTGACGAGGGCCAATCTCTTTGTGAGACATTTTATTAGTTTATAAGTCTGCCACAAGCAGAGGCCACCAAATCAACAATGACTCCATTCAGTGGGAAGGCTGCTGTCTGAATAGGCAACACCTGTAATAAGATAAAGTGAGGCTGAAGGGACTTTCCACTTCCTGTTTGATGGCCCTCATCTTTTTGAAACTTATGCCTCCTATTTCTGGGCAGTAACCTGGAATAAATGGGCCCATGCACCTCCTTCCAGCTTCAACAGTGACCATCCTTAATGGCTGCCACGGCAACAGCAAGCCTGCCCCATGGGAATAACTTCTGGAAACCCGATGTTGTGGATCCCAATCAGTTCCAAAGTAGACCATAGAACGTTACAGCGCAGTACAGGCCCTTCAGCCCTCAATGTTACCTGTGGAACCAATCTGAACCCCATCTAACCTACACTATTCCATTCTCATCCCTATGTCTATCCAATGACCATTTAAATGCTCTTAAAGTTGGCAAGTCTACTGCAGGCAGTGCGTTCCACGTCCCTACTACTCTCTGAGTAAAGAACCTACCTCTGACATCTATCACCCCTCAATTTAAAGCTATGTCCCCTCATGCTGGCCATCACCATCCGAGGAAAAAGCCTCTCACTGTCCAATCTATCTAACCCTCTAATCATCTTAGGTGTCTCAATTAAGTTGCCTGTTAAGTGTGGGGCATTCATCCTTCTAGCCCATTGACTGGCTGTGAAAATCACTGTCTGAATGCCACTGACATTTAATATCTTGCTGCTTTTATTTCCATTTCCTCCCAGTTCTGAGTTAGTGGCTTGTTTTGAGTATAATTGTACCATGATGCACAGCTCTGATTGGAGTGAGTTACATTGACCTTCTCCCTCATGCTCTGCAGCAATGATTGAGGAGGGTTGTCGTGTGATCACATGGACGTGCAGAGTATAATGGATTGCAGGGAGAAGGTAAGGAATAGCATCTGTTGTGAGAGCAGCAGAGATCATTTGGTCCTGGTGTGAGGCCATTAACCTGTAATATTTAACCCTTTCTCTCATTGTAGATGTTCCTCAATCCTAACACCGCTGAGCGTTTCCAGCATTTTTGTTTATTACTGAATCATTCTCCGAACCGATCTCAGTCAATGGCTGCCAGCTGTGCATCTTGAAAAGGAATTTGTTTGCAAGTGTTGATGAAATGTTGATTTGTAGGCTCTCCCTGACAAAGGATGTGGTTTACACCAGAAGGCAATATTATAAATGTCTTTAAAACGCAAGAAGGAAATGACCAGGAACTGTCAATGATAGACCTGATGACTGACCCTGTACAAATACAGGAAGAATGAAAGCATAAATCAGCCTCTCCATAACAGCCCCATCTCAATAGCTCATCTAGAGCTGTGTATAAATAGTGCAGTCTGTCAGTGATTATCTCTGAGCTGGATGTTCCAGTTTAGCAGTTTGAGATGGTCTTTCAGCTTTAATCTCATTAATTATGCTGCTAGACAGATATGCAAATTACATTCAAAGCAGCTCCACTTGGATGATGTTCAAAAGCAGGAAAATGTTCCCTTTCTTCCTTGTTCTCTGGCACCAATTGATAATAAACCGTCAGACGGAATTTTACAGTCCCCCTCATTTCACAAGGTGCTGTGTGACCTGAACTAACAGAGTATGAAACAGTGTGAAATATCATTTGATTATTGGCATGTTCAGCTAATTACTTTGAATGGGTTACAACCGTATATTCCCAATGGACATGATAGTAATTTGCCCCAGAGCAGCTGTGCTGTACACATTTTTCTCTGGAGCATTTCCTGTAAATTATTGACTGTACCCACACTCCTATTTTGCAGCCTCTGTAAACTGGAGCTCTTCCTGTGGCACTGACTTGCTCAATGTCCCAGACAGGCTTTCAGCTCCCTGCTAAAACCTCATCTCAAACTCTCTCAGCACAATGAAGTTGAAATCAGTGATAGTGGCATCCTGCACATTCTCAGAAACTCCATTCGAGATTTACAGTTAGACTTTTGTTGTTATATGTCCTCAAGTACGGTGAAAACTTTTCAATGTCACCACGTGTGGCACCATCTTAGGTACAAAAACTTAAGAACAAGGTAGAAAGTAATAAGGAACAAAGTTATAACTTAAACATTACAGTCTCTCTGAGTATTAAACCGAGAAAATAAAGTAAAAGTTCAACTATTACAGTCTTTTTAAGAGTTTAGCGATGCTGGGACACACTTCCTACACGGGCTCAATCTCCTCCACTTTCGCATGTTTCCCCGCGCTGGCTTGATCTCCCCTGCTGCTGTCATCGCTGCAGATATCAGGGGATCCTCATCACCAAGTTGGGTTCACTCCGACTGCCAACCCCTGATCCAGGCACTGTCTGTGCCAATCCTCGGCCGTGCCTTTGGCTCTGGCACTGTGTATCGGGAACTCACCGGGAATCTCAGGTCAGTCCCCCAGCTGCTGCCTCACACCGGACATTTCCCCAATACCACCCAATACCACCGCCACTGCTGTCCCTCCCCAGGCAGTACGTTAGTGGAAAAAAAAACCTCAAAACTAAAGAAGTGAAAGAAATAGGGAAGAAAAAAAGAAAGAAAGAAAGGGAAGAAGGATTTGGATGGTTAGTGAATTTGCAGATGGCACCAAAATTGGAGGTGTAGTGGACAGTGAAGAAAATTACCTCAGATTATAGCGAGATCTTGATCAGATGGGCCAATGAGCTGAGGCGTGGCAGATGGAGTTTAATTTAGATAAATATGAGGTGCTACATTTTGGAAAGGCAAATCAGGGCAGGTCTATATGTTCCTGTGAGGGTGAAGGGCAAGGTTGGCAGGAATAGGGAATCCTGAATGTAAGGAGAAAGTGAGGACTGCAGATGCTGGAGACCAGAGCTGAGAAATGTGTTGCTGGAAAAGCACAGCAGGTCAGGCAGCATCCGAGGAGCAGGAGAATCGACGTTTCGGGCATAAGCCCTTCTTCAGGAATGAGGCTGGTGTGCTAAGTGGGCTGAGATAAAGGGTAGTGGGGAGGGAATTTGGGGGAGGGGCGCTGGGAATACGATAGGTGGAAGGAGGTGAGGGTGAGGGTGATAGGCCAGAGAGGGGGTAGGGGCGGAGAGGTCGGGAAGAAGATTGCAGGTGAAGAGGGCTGTGCTTAATAAATTTGGTCGCTTGTTCACGGAAGTTGGTGTGTTGCAGTTACATCAAGTGTGTAACAATCTCAAGAGTAAAAGAACCTAACCTCCTCATTTCCCCCTCCTCCCACCTTATCTCAGCCCCAACCCCCGGATTCAGCACCGTCCTCTTCACCTGCAATCTTCTTCCCGACCTCTCCGCCCCCACCCCCTCTCCGGCCTATCACCCTCACCCTCACCTCCTTCCACCTATCGTATTCCCAGCACCCCTCCCCCAAATTCCCTCCCCCCACCTTTTTTCTCAGCCGGCCTGGCACACCAGCCTCATTCCTGAAGAAGGGCTTATGCTCCTCGGATGCTGCCGGGCCTGCTGAGTTTTTCCAGCAACACATTTTTCAATCCTGAATGTGAAGTGACTTTGACCAGAAAAAAGGGGGTGTGGCTCAGGTCCAGGCAGCTGGGATCGAGGGAATTCCTGGAGATATACAGGGAAGGAAATCTGGAAGGTGAAAAGGGGGCACAAGATAGCCTCGGCTGAGAAGATTAGGGTGAATCCAAAGAGGTTCTTTCAGTATATTAAAGGAGAAAGAAAAGCTAGAGAGAGAAAACAGGGCTCCTCAAAGACCAAAGTGGACATGTAGGTGGAGAACCACAGGAGGTGGGCGAGGTTCTCAATGAATATTTCTCCTCTGTGTTTACCGTGGACAAAGACATGAAGACTTGGGAACTTGGGGATAGCTTGTGGTATCTTGATATTTGGGGAACTGTCCATATCACAGTCGAGGAGGTGGTGGATGTATTAGAATGTACGAAGGTGGATAAACCTCCTGATCCAGACCAGACATAGCCAAGAACATTAGGAGGAAGTGAGGACTGCAGATGCTGGAGATCAGAGTTGTAGAGTGTGCTGCTGGAAAACACAGCTGGTCAGGCAACATCCGAGGAGCAGGAGAGTCGACATTTCGGGCAAATCCAAGAACACTGCAAGGGGCTAGAGAAGAAATTGTCGGGTTCCCTGGCTGATATTTTTGCAGCATCATGAGCCACAGGTGAGATCCTGGAACACTGGAGGATATTAATGTTGTGCTATTATTCAAGAAGGGCTGGGGAGCAAGGTCTGTGAATCTGTGGGAGGTACATTTGTGGGAGAAAAGATTGTGAGGTATAAGATACGCGTGGATTTGGAAAGACAGGTTTGATTAGGAGTAATCAACATGGCTTTGTGAGTGGGAGATCATGCCTCACTAATTTGGTGAATGGCAGTGTAGTGGAACAGAGGGACCGTGGAGTTCAGGTGCAGTCAGTGGAGTCACAGGCAGCTGAGTGAAGAAGGCTTTTGGCACATTGGCCTTCATCAGTCAGGGCACTGAGTGGGAAGTTATGTTGCAGTTATATAGGACGTTGGTGAGGCCGCACTTGGTGTACAGGTATTGTGTTCAGTTTTGGTCACCTTGTTATAGGAAGGATGTTACTAAACTGGGAAGAGTGCAGAAGAAATTTTTAAGAATGTTGCCTGGGCTCAATGGTCTGGGCTATAGGGAGAGGATGGACAAGCTCGGACATTTTACTTCACAGTATAGGAAACTGAGGGAGGAACATATAGAAGTGTGTAAGATCATGAGAGGCATGGATAGGGTGAATGTGCTCAGTCTTTTTCCCAGGGTTGGGGAATCAAGGACAAGAGGGCATCAGTTTAAGGTTAGAGGGTTAGTTCTTTTACCCTTGAGATTGTTACACACTTGATGTAACTGCAACACACCAACTTCTGTGAACAAGCGACCAAATTTATTAAGCACAGTACAGTACAGGCTCTCTGGAGGAACCTTTAACACACAACTCACAGAACTTATGGGGTCGTGGCAAAAGCT
This sequence comes from Chiloscyllium plagiosum, assembly GCF_037043375.1. NCBI lineage: Eukaryota > Metazoa > Chordata > Chondrichthyes > Orectolobiformes > Hemiscylliidae > Chiloscyllium > Chiloscyllium plagiosum. Next base: position 2,153,480 of record NW_028270156.1, read on the forward strand.
CTCCCTGAACATAGGAAACAGTCTTTCCTTTATCCAAAACTCTCAACATTACAGTTAGTAACGCCCAGCCACCCCCTCATGGTCACAGGCCACTCAAGATACAATGCAGTGATCACCCCATCTCCAGAAACAATGGAATGTATACCATCCCTTCATGGTCAAATCTTTTGCAAATTGTTTTTTTTTTAAGTTAAAAATCACACAACACCAGGTTATAGTCCAACAGGTTTAATTGGAAGCACACTAGCTTTCGGAGCGTCACTCCTTTGTCAGGTGATCATCACAATCACCTGATGAAGGAGCGTCGCTCCGAAAGCTAGTGTGCTTCCAATTAAACCTGTTGGACCATAACCTGGTGTTGTGTGATTTTTGTACACCCCAGTCCAACACCAGCATCTCCAAATCATGTTTTTTTTATAACTGTAGGGGAGTAGTCAAAGTACAGCTGTAATGTTCTGATTGATTTCTGGATGAAAATGTAAACCATCCCTGAATGGTAAGGAAATAGCCACGTAAACCTAAACATTCCACCTATAAAACAAAGACACACCACCTTACCTCCACCCCCCCCCCAGGCATTCTATTTCTTGCAGGACAGCAGAGCAAATTAACTCTTTCATATCTCATTCCCTACTTTTATCATTCCATCATAACCACCCAGACGGGGGATGACAAAGGCACTACCAATTGTTTGTAAGAAACTTATAGCCAGTACTTGAGCAAGTTATTGACACACAACAAATAATGATTATAACAACAAAAATCACTAGCCCATGCAGTAGATAGGATTCCCAGGATCCTCCCACATGGGAAAGAAAGTTCACCAGGAAAGTTCTGAAATCCAGTCCCTCGTGACCACTCCAACCTCTCCGAGTCAAGTGGAAATGAGCCAATTCTCCAAGGCTCCTTTAGTAACATCCAACCTGAAAACAAAATCCAGTCTGTTGTTGTACACCACTCCTCGGGGAAATCTGAATTCTTGGATAAGGGCAGTTCGATACTTCACAAAGCTGAAAAGACTTCCATCCTCGCGGAGATGTTTCAGACAGAGGATACCCATGCATCTAAGTGTGCAGTGCTGCAGCTGGAGGCTAGGTGAATGCAGCATCCTTTGCTGCTTCTGCTCCCTCTCTGCTGTTAAATGTAACAAAGCCAACTGGCTGTTGTGATGTTAGCTTGATCAGTGAACCTTCATGTCCCTTAAATGATCGAAAGAGAAGGTAATGCTAACATGGTTTAATGTCAGTAGGAAGGTCACTGACAGAAAGCGTACCGACCTCCCCTTCACCGTCGTTAGCTTCTTCACTTTACATGCTCATGACTGAGGAGCTGATTGAATCCATTGGATCAGGCTGTGGAGAGGTGGACAGTGGTCTGAAGGTGTGCTTTACCTGTGAATGGAGAAACTTGAGAACCATTTGGAGAAAGGAAAGACTGTTTCCTATGTTCAGGGAGAGCTTTTGCCACGACCCCGTAAACTCTGTGAGGTGTGTGTTAAAGGTTCCTCCAGAGAGCCTGTACTGTACTGTGTTTAATAAATTTGGTCCCTTGTTCACGGAAGTTGGTCTCTTTTGTATCTTTCCCCTCTCACCCTAAAACTAGAGGGCATAGGTTTAGGGTGAGAGGAGAAAGATATAAAAGAGACCTAAGGGGCAACTTTTTCATGCAGAGGGTGGTACGTATATGGAATGAGCTGCCAGAGGATGTGGTGGAGGCTGGTACAATTGCAACATTTAAGAGGCATTTGGTTGGGTATATGAATAGGAAGGGTTTGGAGGGATATGGGCCGGGTGCTGGCAGGTGGGACTAGATTGGGTTGGGATATCTGGTCTATGACTCTATGTTAGCTGCTACAAGTCTCTCTGTATTTCCTCCCTCATTCCTTCCTTGCCAAGGTGGGTATCAGTATGAAGACAGTCACACATTTCATTACACTAAATTGTTTCTGCCTATTTCAATATTCTCAGTCATCTTGAAGTCTGTTTCTCTGTTCACTATTTATGACATTATCAAGTTTTATACAATTCATAAACTTCTAAATTGTACTGCCTCAACAATTCAGTCAATTATAAACAACAATCAACGGTCCTAAAATCAAATCCTCGGGTAACCCCATTCAGGTTATTCAAAAGTTACTTTCCTTTAACAAATTAATTCTTGGCTTGTGTGAAAGCTGTCAGCAAAAGTATTTCCAAAATTCAGAACAGCAAGAAAACAACAGAATGTTTCATCTGCTCTCGCCATTGAAGAGGCGGTTTCAGTTCAGATTTAAATCTCTAATATTTGTGGGAAACAAATGCAGAATATATTAAAATATGTTCTCCAAATGAAACTTCCCAAATACAACAGTCAGAATTTGGTAGAGATCAATGTTCTTTAAATTTGCAATGTGAAGGGGCCAATGAAGTCTTAGCAATAATTGACAGAACTAAAACAGCTCAGCCTCCAAATCTAATATTCTCTAAAAATCATAACAAAACATCAAACTCAAAATGCACTCTTTTTGTGTTTACTCTGCATTAAAAACACAGCAGCAAAGCTATTTTAATACAATGCTGTCACCTGGTTACTAAAGATATTTTAAAGTTACTAAACCTATTTTAATACAATGCTCTCACCTGGTTACTAAAGATATTTTAAAGTTACTAAAGCTATTTTAATACAATGCTCTCACCTGGTTATTAAAGATATTTTAAAGTTACTAAAGATATTTTAATACAATGCTCTCACCTGGTTACTAAAGATATTTTAAAGTTACTAAAGATATTTTAATACAATGCTCTCACCTGGTTACTAAAGCTATTTTAATACAATGCTCTCACCTGGTTACTAAAGCATGACCACTGACCCAAGTGGCCCTTTTGAAACAGGCATTGTAGAATTTCAAACACAGCAGGACTGCAGGCACTCAATCAATTTGTTTTAAGGGTACAAGTTTGATCAGTTTTAAAAAGGAAATCGTGTTACACAATTTCAAAGTAAAAACAAAATCTGCCCCATTACATAGCCCGCAAAACACATTGGATTGAGATCCTGTTTCAAATAAGGCAAAACAGTTCCTTAAAGGGATTTTCTGAGCCAGTATTTTAACAAACCAAAACACTTAAACACTCATGGCACAATGTACATTGAAACTAGAAGTAGAATTCTGCAAATACAACTTCACCCCATAGACCGATATGTGTGTGTGTGCAGAATAGAGAGAGGGAGAGTGAGTGTGTGCATATGAGTGTGTGGGTGTGAGTGTGAGTGCACGTGAGAGAGTGTGTGTTTGCATGTGTGAGAGCTCGGTAAAGTCTGGGTGTGAGTATGGGTGGTGTATGTGTGTGCATATGTTTACAGATATATTTGATTTTGCTCAAAAAATGCACAATCCATGTAATATTTTATAAATTCCTATTTTGGAAATAGAACCAGTCTGACTCAAGATTGGGATACAGACAGACTCTGACCTCTCACCTTTAATGCATTGTCTGAGCTGAGATGTCACCTTTTGTTATAAAACCTTGTTATCTCAAGAAGGTGACTTAAAAGAAGTTTGGGGGTTTACATATTAATGAACCGTAACCTGCAACCCATTCTAAAAGATGAAAGACTTAACAATCTAGGTTTGTCCAATATATCATTTCAGTTGCATGACACTGTAATCTTTTGTGATAAATTCTGTGTCTGGTGAAGAAGCAGCGCTCCGAAATAACCCTGCCGGACTTTAACCCGGTGTTGTGTGAGTCCTGCTCTCACTTGCCTTTCCAAAATGTCACACCTCATATTTATCTAAATTACATTCCATCAGCCAATCCTCAGCCCATTGACCATCCGATCGAGATCCCATTGTACTTTGAAATAACCCTCTTCGCTGCCCACTACATCTGCAAACTTCCCACCATATCTCCTATATTATGATATCACCAATTCTGATATCATCCACAAACTTACTAACCACACCCCCTATGTTCTCATCCAAAACCCCTCTGACATTTGACTTGAAGACTGGATCCACAATCTCTGTCAGACTGCAGCTGGGCTGACAGTATACCCCAACAGTGTGTAGGCCCCTTTATATAAATAATGAAAAGGAACAGCAGGCCATGCTGACAGCTGAGTAACCGAAGATGAATTTTCAACACTGACACCCCATCTCGCCAATGTTTCAATGTTTACATTTTAAAGAATATGTTATAAAACCTGGCCATCTCTTGGGAATGTGGGATTAGAGGGGAAATGGGTGATGATCCCCACGATGGAGGGATTGTCTTCTGAACAAAGATTAAACAGGTTGGGATGCTACTCACTGGAGTTTAGAAGAACAATAGGTGATCCCATTGAAACATATTAGATTCTTAAGGGACTTGACAGGGTCAATGTTGACTGTCCCCCTCATAGGGCAGTCTAGGACCGTGGGGGCACAGTCTCAGGGTAAAGGGGCACCAATTTAAGACAGAGATGAGGAGGAATGTCTTCTCTCGGAGGGTTGTTGCCTTTGGAACCCTTTTTCACAGGGCTGTGGGGGCAGGGTCCTTGTGTATATTGAAGGCTGAGATAGATTTTTGATCAGTTGGGGAATCCAGGATTACAGGGAAAGGGCATATGAGAATGTTAGATCAACTATGATCCTGTTGAATGGTGGAACAGGCTCATGGGGCTGAATAGCCTCGTCCTCTTTCTATTTCTTATGGATTTCTGAGGGAAGGTGCCTGGGAGGGAATATTCGACGTGTGGCCTGTCGGACCCAAGTGGATATCGAGTGGATGGTGTGTTCGGGTCTCTTGCCCTGGTTCACCTGCTTGTTGCCCTTACAAACTGCTCATTTGTAGAAATTGTTCCAGACCATTCCTGATGGTAACATAGACACTGAGAAACTCTGACTGGCATGCTTCTCTAACTGGTCTGACTGTAACAGTGTCTATAGTAGAAGGTGAGGTCTGTAGATGCTGGAGATCAGAGTCGAGAGAGTGGTGCTGGCAAGAATGTTTCAGGCAAGAGCCCTTTGTCAAGAATCAAGGGCTTATGCCCGAAACATCGATTCTCGTGCTCCTTGGATGCTGCCTGACTTGTTATGCTTTGCCAGCACCTCACACTCGACAGTGTGTATAGCACACTTCCCTCTGAGCTACAACACCACTGACTGAAATCCCAGATCCTGAGAGAGTCAGCCAGTGCCCTGCCCGTACGTTACAGGGGATGGAAAAGATCCCTTAACACTCCCCTAACAGGGAGATTGTATTTAGCCATCTGTTAACATCAAAACTTAGTTAAAAATCACACAACACCAGATTACAATCCAACAGGCTTATTTGGAAGCACTAGCTTTCAGAGCTCTGCTCCTTCATTAACCTTCATCATGTGTCTACATTCTGTGTCTTATGGTCCTGCTCCCCAGCTACCAACTGCGCTACAGCTTCCAAATAAATCTGTTAGACTCTAACCTGGTGCTGTGTGATTTTTAACTTTGTCCCCCCCAGTCCAACACCGTCTCCTCCACACCATAGAAACATGGCAAACAGGAGCAGGGGGAGGCCATTCGGTCCTTTGGGCCTGCTCCACCATTCAATAGGATCATGGCTGATCATCCAACTCAGTTCCTGTTTTGCTTTCTCTACATAGCCTTTGATCCCTTTAGCTCTAAGAATTTTATCTAACTCCTTCTTCAAACGTAAAGCAGAGATCATTACAGTGCAGTACAGGCCTTTGGCCCTCGATGTTGCGCTGACCTGTGGAACCAATCTGAAGTCCATCTATCCTACACTATTCCATTTACATCCATATGTCTATCCAATGACCATTTAAGTGCCCTTAAAGTTGGCAAGTCTACTATTGTTCCATGCCCATACTATTCTCTGAGTAAATAAACTATCTCTGACATCTGTCCTATATCTATCACCCCCCAATTTAAAGCTATGTCCCTTCATTTGCTTCTGAATTTGTTTTTAGGATTTATGAGGATTATAAGACAACTTAATTAAGCATGTGCATTAAAATTCATTAGCATCACCATCCAAGGAAAAAGCCTCTCACTGCCCAATCTATCTAACCCTCTGATTATCTTACATGTCTCTATTAAGTCACCTCTCAACCTCCTTCTCTCTAATGAAAACAGCCTCAAGTCCTTCAGCCTTCCCTCATAATACCTTCCCTCCATACCAGGCAACATCCTGATAAATCTCCTCTGAAGCATTTCCAAAGCTTCCACATCCTTCCTATAACGCGGCGACCAGAACTGTATGTAATACTCCAAGTGCAGCCGCACCAGAGTTTTGTACAGCTGCTGCATGATCTCATGGTTCTGAAACTCAGTGCCTCTACCTATAAAAACTAACACGCCGTACGCCGCCTTAACAACCCTGTCAATCTGGGTGGCAACTTTCAGGGATCTGTGTAGCTGGACACCGAGATCTCTCTACGCTACCAAGAATCTTCCCATTAGCCCAGTACTCTGTATTCTTGTTGGTCCTCCCAAAATGAATCACCTCACACTTTTCTGCATTAAACTCCATTTGCCGCCTCTCAGCCCAGCTCTGCAGCTTATCTATGTCCCTCGGTAACCTACAACATCCTTCACCACTATCCACAACTCCACCGACCTTAGTATCATCCGCAAATTTACTAACCCACCCTTCTACACCCTCATCCAGGTCATTTATAAAAATGACAAACAGCAGTAGACCCAACACTTGCGGTCCCCCACTGTAACTGAACTCCAGGATGAACATTTCCTGTCAACACCACCCTCTGTCTTCTTTCAGCTAACCAATTTCTGATCCAAACCACTAAATCACCCTCAATCCCATACCTCCATATTTTGTACAATAGCCTACCATGGGGAACCTGGGTTGAATCTCAGATAGCGACGAAACAGACTACAGACAGGAGGTGGAAGACCTGGAAAAATGGTGCACTGAGCACAACCTAGCTCTCAATGCCGGCAAAACCAAGAAACTCATTATTGACTTTTGACGGGATGTTACTCATGACCCCCCCCCCCCCCCCCACACATGAACAGCACAGAGGTGGAACGAGTGGAGCGTGTCAAGCTCCTGGGAGTGGCCATCCACAACAAGCTTTCTTGGACTCTCCATGTGGACGCACTGGTTACAAAGGCCCAACAACGTCTCTTCTTCATCAGGCAGCTGAAGAAATTTGCCATGACAGCAAATACCCTTGCCAACTTTTATAGGTGCGCCATCGAGAGCATTCTGCCTGGATGTATCACTACCTGGTATGGTAACTGTACCATTCAAGATCGGAGACGGTTACAGAGAGTGGTGAACTCGGCCTGGACAATCACAAAGGCCAACCTCCCATCTATAGAATTCAAATATCAGGCCCCGCTGTCAAGGAAAGGCCGCCATCATTCTCAAAGATCCATCCCACCCTGGCAATGTTTTTCTACAATCTCTACCATCGGGGAGAAGGTACAGAACCTGAACACACGCACCAGCCAGTTTTGAAACAGTTTCTCTCCTCCTGTTGTTAGAATACTGAATGGACTCACAAACTCTGAACATTCACCTGTACCTGTGTTTTTGTTTTTGCCGCTGTTTACCTATTATTTACTATCTATGCCAGTGATCTGCCTGTACCGCTCGTAAGACAAAGCCTCGGTACATGTGACAATAAATTCAATTCAATTCATCTTATGAAACACCTTACTGAAATCCATATACACCACATAAACCGCTTTACCCTCATCTACCTGTTTGGTCACCGTCTCAAAGAACACAATAAAATTTGTTAGGCATGACCTGCCCTTCACAAAACCATGTCGACTAGCCCTAATTAACTTATTCCTTTCTAGATGATTATAAATCCTATCTCTTATAATTCTTTCCGACACCTTACCCACAATCGAAATAAGGCTCACTGGTCTATAATTACCAGGGTTGTCTCTACTCCCCTTTTGAAGAGAAAATGAGGTCTGCAGATGCTGGAGATCAGAGATGGAAATGTGTTGCTGGAGAAGCGCAGCAGGTCAGGCAGCATCCAGGGAACAGGAGAATCGACGTTTCGGGCATAAGCCCTTCTTCAGGAATGAGGAAAGTTTGTCCAGCAGGCTAAGATAAAAGGTAGGGAGGAGGGACTTGGGGGAGGGGCGTCGGAAATGTGATAGGTGGAAAAAGGTCAAGGTGAGGGTGATAGGACAGATTGGGGTGGGGGCGGAGAGGTTGGGAAGAAGATTGCAGGTTAGGGAGGCGGTGCTGAACCCAACCACCCTGTAGCTCAACATTTCAATTCCCCCTCCCACTCCACCAAGGATATGCAGGTCTTTGGACTCCTCCATCGTCAGACCACAGCGAAACGACGGTTGGAGGAAGAACGCCTCATCTTCCGGCTAGGAACCCTCCAACCACAAGGGATGAACTCGGATTTCACCAGTTTCCTCATTTCCCCTCCCCCCAGCCTGTCTCAGTCAAATCCATCAAATTCAGCACCGCCTTCCTAACCTGCAATCTTCTTCCCGACCTCTCCGCCCCCACCCCAATCTGTCCTATCACCCTCACCTTGACCTTTTTCCACCTATCACATTTCCGACGCCCCTCCCCCAAGTCCCTCCTCCCTATCTTTTATCTTAGCCTGCTGGACAAACTTTCCTCATTCCTGAAGAAGGGCTAATGCCCGAAACGTCGATTCTCCTGTTCCCTGGATGCTGCCTGACCTGCTGCGCTTCTCCAGCAACACATTTCCATCTCTACTCCCCTTTTGAACAAGGGGGCAACATTTGCTACCCTCCAGTTTTCTCAAACTATTCCTGTAGACTAATTTTTGAAAACAATTCCATGTTTTGACCTTAACAACGCTAAATCCTTAATCTTTATCACCTTTTGGGTCCTCATTAAACACAATTTGCTTGCTTTATTTCCAACAGCAGTGACTACAGTTCACCATTACTTCATTGACCAAGATCACAAAGGCACTATATAAATGCAGGTATTTCTGTGTATTTTCACCACAATGATACAGCATCTAGAGTTCACAGGCTACAAAAATGCAAGCCTTTTCAGTTGATTTTGTATTACAAAGAAATCCCAAAACAATTCCAAGATCGAAACTCTGACAGCCTTTGAGGGATATCTCCTGCCAACGGTTATGTTCAGCAGAATCATGAATCCGTGACCTTTGCACAGGGGATTCAGACATTTAATAAATAGTTTCCCTCGTTCTATACAATGCGTCAACTCTTGCCACTGTTCGAGTGCTTGACATGGCTTTTGAGATTTGTAATTGAGTCATTGTTTAACCAGGAAGGTCTCTGTAGTTTTTGTACAGCTCCTCTGGTTCTGATAGGTTGGTTGACTTTATAATCCATTTGGTTTTTGAGTGACTTTCAGAAACAGATGACGCATGAAGTCAATGTGTCTGGGATTGTGTTTGGAGCTTGCTGCAAGATTAAATAGTTCTAAATGTGAGGTGATTCCCTTTGGGAAGAATAACAGGAAGGCAGAGTACTGGGTCAATGGAAAGATTCTTGGTAGTGTGGATGTGCAGAGAGATCTTGGAGTCCATGTACATAGATCCCTGAAAGTTGCCACCCAGATGGATAGTGCTTTTAAGAAGGCATACGGTGTGTTAGGTTTCATTGGTAGAGGGATTGAGTTCCAGAACCGCAATATCATGCTGCAACTATACAAAACGCTGGTGCGGCCACACTTGGAATATTGTGTACAGTTCTGATCACCATATTTTGGGAAGGATGTGGAAGCATTGGAAAAGGTGTAGAGGAGATTTACCAGGATGTTGCCTGGTCTGGAGGGAAGGTCTTATGAGGAAAGGCTGAGGGACTTGGGTCTGTTCTCATTGGAAAGAAGAAGGCTAAGAGGGGATTTGATAGAGACATCAGAGGATTAGATAGGGTAGACAGTGAAAGTCTTTTTCCTAGGATGATGATGTCAGCTTGTACGAGGGGGCGTAACTATAAATTGAGGGGTGATAGATTTAAGACAGATGTCAGAAACAGGTTTTTTACTCAGAGAGTGGTAAGGACGTGGAATGTCCTGCCTGCTAATGTAGTTATCTCAGGCACATTAGGGAGATTTAAACAATCCTTGGATAAGCACATGGATGATGATGGGATAGTGTAGGGGGACGAGCTGAGAATAGTTCACAGGTCGGCGCAACATCGAGGGCCGAAGGGCCTGTTCTGTGCTGTATTGTTCTATGTTCTATGTTCTATGTTCTAAACAAGATGAAGAGAATCAAAGCAACACTACCGATGCTGGAAATTATGAATTCCAAACAAAAATGTTGAGAATACTCAGTAGGTCTGACAGCATCAGTGGGGAAAGGGGCAGCGTTTATGCTTCAGGCCAAATATCTTGCTTCAGAACTGAAGGATGCTATTGGCTTTGAGTAAGCGATGAAGCAGAGATGGGAGGAAAAGACAAGGTGGGGGTGGAGCCATGATATCAGAGACTGGCAAAAAGTAAAGTCACCATCATCCCACAGGGCTGTTCTCTCATCAGAGAGGGACATGACTGGTGGAGGTTTCACCTGAGGCAAGGGGAGATATCCTAAAGAAGAGTCCTTCACAGTAAGCTCATGGTGCAGGAAATGAACCCACCCTGTTGGTATCACTCTGCATCACAAACCAGCTGTCCAGCCAGCTGAGCTAACTGACTTCTGCTGGGGTGTAGGATGGGTTAACTGACAAAATGGTACAAAAGACAAAGGAAGGAACAATGTCTGTAGCAAAGAAACAAAGGTTTTGTCCAGAGTGAGTGGTATAAATGTCTAAGCAACTAACTGCCATGTCCAAAAGCCAAAACCTGGAAAATAACGGGAATGTCCAAAAGCAACACTAACTTTGGGAAGAGTTTCTTGTCTGAAACTTTTAAACTGAATGTTGAGTCCAGGAGGCAGTGGAAGAGGAGGAGCTGTTTGTGTTGAGTTTCATTGGAACATGCAGTGCCCAAGGACAGAGCAGGAGCGTGAACCTGGCGTACTCTCAGGCTGAGGGCAGTAATCACTCTCCCCACTCTGACCCAGTATGTAGACAGGCCAACAAGGGGCGAAGGCACTTTAGATTTGGTACTGGGTAATGAGCCCAGCCAGGTGTTAGATTTAGAAGTAGGTGAGCACTTTGGTGATAGTGATCACAATTCTGTTATGTTTACTTTAGTGATAGAAAGGGATAGGTGTATACCACTGGGCAAGAGTTACAGCTGGGGGAAAGGCAATTACGATGCAATTAGGTAAGATTTAGGATGCATAGGATGGGGAAGGAAACTGCAGGGAATGGGCACATTAGAGATGTGGAGCTTATTCAAGGAAAAGCTACTGTATGTCCTAGATACGTATATACCTGTCAGGCAGGGAGGAAGCTGTAGAGCACGGGAGCTGTGGTTTACGAAGGAAGTGGAATCTCTGGTCAAGAGGAAGAAGGCGGCTTATGTTAGGATGAGACGTGAGGGCTCAGTTAGGGCACTTGAGGGTTACAAGGTAGCCAGGAAAGACCTAAAGATAGAACTCAAGAGCCAGGAGGAGACATGAGAAGTTGTTGGTGGATAGGATCAGGGTAAACCCTAAGGCTTTCTATAGGTATTTAAGGAATAAAAGAATGACAAGAGTAAGATTAGGGCCAATCAAGGATAGTAGTGGGAAGTTTTGTGTGGAGTCAGAGAAGATAGGGGAAGCACAAAATGAATATTATTCGACAGTATTCACTCTAGAAAACGACAATGTTGTCGAGGAGATTACTGAGATACAGGTAACTAGACTAGGGGGTGGGATTGAGTTCACAAGGAAGAAGTATTAGAAATCCTGCAGAGTGTGAAAATAGATAAGTCCCCTGGGCCAGATGGGATTTATCCCAGGATCCTCTGGGAAGCCAGGGAGGAGATTGCCGAGCCTTTGGCATTGATCTTTAAATCATCATTGTCTACAGGAATAGTGCCAGAAGACTGGAGGATAGCAAATGTGCTTCCCCTGTTCAAGAAGGGGAGTAGAGACAATCCTGGTAATGATAGACCAGTGAGCCTTACTTCAGTTGTTGGTAAAGTGTTGGAAAAGGTTATAAGAGATGGGATTTATAATCATCTAGAAAAGAATAATTTGATTAGGGGTAGTCAGCACGGGTTTTGTGAAGGGTAGGTCGTGTCTCACAAACCTTATTGAGTTCTTTGAGAAGGTGACCAAACAGGTAGATGAGAGTAAACCGGTTGATGTGGTGTATATGGATTTCAGCAAGGCGTTCGATAAGGTTCCCCACAGTAGGCTATTGTACAAAATGTGGAAGAATGGGATTGTGGGAGATATAGCAGTTTGGATCAGTAATTGACTTGCTGAAAGAAGACAGAGGGTGGTGGTTGATGGGAAATGTTTATCCTGGAGTCCAGTTACCAGTGGTGTACCGCAAGGGTCGGTGTTGGGTCCACTGCTGTTCGTCATTTTTATAAACAACCTGGATGAGGGCGTAGAAGGCTGGGTTAGTAAATTCGCAGACGACACTAAGGTCGGTGGAGTCGTGGATAGTGACGAAGGATGTTGTAGGTTACAGAGAGACATAGATAAGCTGCAGAGCTGGGCTGAGAGGTGGCAAATGGAGTTTAATGCGGACAAGTGTGAGGTGATTCACTTTGGTCGGAGTAACCGGAATGCAAAGTACTGGGCTAATGGTAAGATTCTTGGTAGTGTAGATGAGCAGAGAGATCTCGGTGTCCAGATACACAGATTCTTGAAAGTTTCCACCCAGGTTGACAGGGTTGTTAAGAAGGCATACAGTGTTTTGGCTTTTATTAATAGAGGGATCAAGTTCTGGAACCAGGAGGTTATGCTGCAGCTGTACAAAACTCTGGTACGGCTACACTTGGAGTATTGTGTACAGTTCTGGTCACCGCATTATAAGGATGTGGAAGCTTTGGAAAGGGTGCAGAGGAGATTTACTAGGATGTTGCCTGGTATGGAGGGAAGGTCTTACGAGGAAAAGCTGAGGGACTTGAGGTTGTTTTCGTTGGAGAGAAGAAGGTTGAGAGGTGACTGAATAGAGACATGTAAGATAATCAGAGGGTTAGATAGAGTGGACAGGGAGAGCCTTTTTCCAAGTATGGTAACGGTGAGCACGAGGGGGCATAGCTTTAAATTTTGGGGTGATAGATATAGGACAGATGTCAGAGGTAGTTTCTTTACTCAGAGAGTAGTAAGGGTATGGAATGCTTTGCCTGCAACTTTAAGTACTTTTAAGTCGTCATTGGACAAACATATGGACGTACATGGGATAGTGTAGGTTAGATGGGCTTCAGATTGGTATGACAGGGCAGCGCAACATCGAGGGCTGAAGGGCCTGTACTGCGTGTAATGTTCTATGTTCTATATCTGGAGGGCATCACAGCGAGAGCAGAGGGCAGACAGACCACTGCTGCTGCTGCACCGAGGGCTTGGGACTTTGGACAGTGAGAAGTGAGGAGAGAGGAGCTGAATAGAGGGGCATTATACCCTCCCTCATAAACCAGAGACTTGTTCAGGTGCCAAAGGAGGCCATGTGGCCCATCGTATCTGCACCTGCTATCTCAGTGCTTTCACTCAGTGCCAAGCATCTGGTTTTTGTATAATGTATTTATGATATTTTAATGATATATTTATTTATTGTCACTTGCAGTTTATGGTGAATAATACAGTAAAATACAGTGAAAAGCTTCAACAGTTGCCACACCCCAGCGCCATTTTGAATAGTTTAAGAATAAAGAGAATAAAAGATAAAGTCTGTGAAGATTTGTAACTCGGGTGCTCGTTGCTGTGGTTCTGTTCGCCGAGCTGGAAGTTTTTGTTGCAGACGTTTCGTCCCTGTCTGGGTGACATCCTCAGTGCTTGGGAGCCTCCTGTGAAGTGCTTCTGTGATCTTTCCTCCGGCATTTATAGTGGTTTGAATCTGCCGCTTCCGGTTGTCAGTTCCAGCTGTCTGTTGCAGTGGTCAGTATATTGGGTCCAGGTCGATGTGCTTATTGATTGAATCTGTGGATGAGTGCCATGTCTCTAGGAATTCCCTGGCTGTTCTCTCAGAGACCATCCCTAATTGCCCAGAGGGCAGTTAAGAGTCAACCTCATTGCTGTCGGACTGGAGTCACATTTCGGGCAGACCGGGTAACGATGGCAGTTTCCTTCCCGAAATGACATTAGTGACACTGATAGGTTTTTACAACAATCAGCGATGGATTCATGACCATACTTACATTCGTAATTCCAGATTTTTATTGAATTCAAATTCTACCATCTGCCAAGGTAGTATTCAAACCGGGTCCCTAGACCCTTCCCTGGGTCTCTGGGTTAACCCGGGTCCCCAGACCCTTACCTGGGTCTCTGGGTTAGCCCGGGTCCCCAGACCCTTACCTGGGTCTCTGGGTTAGCCCGGGTCCCCAGACCCTTCCCTGGGTCTCTGGGTTAACCCGGGTCCCCAGACCCTTACCTGGGTCTCTGGGTTAACCCGGGTCCCCAGACCCTTCCCTGGGTCTCTGGGTTAACCCGGGTCCCCAGACCCTTCCCTGGGTCTCTGGGTTAGCCCGGGTCCCCAGACCCTTACCTGGGTCTCTGGGTTAACCCGGGTCCCCAGACCCTTACCTGGGTGTCTGGGTTAACCCGGGTCCCCAGACCCTTACCTGGGTCTCTGGGTTAACCCGGGTCCCCAGACCCTTACCTGGGTCTCTGGGTTAACCCGGGTCCCCAGACCCTTCCCTGGGTCTCTGGGTGATAATACCTACCCACCAGGCCACCATCTCCTTCCAGCACATCCACTAGTTTCCCTTTACCATCAGCACATTACTTTCTTCCAGAACTTTGATACATTGGTTAAACATGTTTCCCCTTTCACAAAACCTTGTTGACTCTTCCTGATGTGGATGAGGGTAGAGCAGTGGATGTAGTGTACATGGATTTTAGTAAGGCATTTGATAAGGTTCCCCATGGTAGGCTCATGCGGAAAGTCAGGAGGCATGGGATAGAGGGAAATTTGGCCAGTTGGATAGAAAACTGGCTAACCGGTCGAAGTCAGAGAGTGGTGGTAGATGGCAAATATTCAGCCTGGAGCCCAGTTACAAGTGGAGTTCCGCAGGGATCAGTTCTAGGTCCTCTGCTGTTTGTAATTTTTATTAATGACTTGAATGAGGGAGTCGAAGGGCGGGTCAGTAAATTTGCAGATGATACGAAGATTGGTGGAGTTGTGGATAGTGAGGAGGGCTGTTGTCGGCTGCAAAGAGACTTAGATATGATGCAGAGCTGGTCTGAGGAGTGGCAGATGGAGTTCAACCCTGTCAAGTGTGAGGTTGTCCATTTTGGAAAGACAAATAAGAATGCGGAATACAGGGTTAACGGTAGGGTTCTTAGTAAGGTGGAGGAGCAGAGGGATCCTGGGGTCTATGTTCATAGATCTTTGAAAGTTGCCACTCAGATGGATAGAGCTTGTAAGAAGGCCTATGGTGTATTAGCGTTCATTAGCAGAGGGATTGAATTCAAGAGTCGTGAAGTGATGTTGCAACTGTACAGGACTTTGGTTAGGCCACAGTTGGAGTACTGTGTGCAGTTCTGGTCGCCTCACTCTAGGAAAGATGTGGAAGCTTTGGAGAGGGTGCAGAGAAGATTTACCAGGATGTTGCCTGGAATGGAGAATAGGTCGTATGAGGATAGGTTGAGCGTGCTATACCTTTTCTCGTTGGAACGGCGAAGGGTGAGGGGTGACTTGATAGAGGTTTATAAGATGATCAGAGGAATAGATAGAGTAGACAGTAAGAAACGTTTTCCCCGGGTGCAACAGAGTGTTACAAGGGGACATAAATTTAAGGTGAAGAGTGGAAGGTATAGGGGAGATGTCAGGGGTGGGTTCTTTACCCCGAGAGTGGTGGGGGCATGGAATGCGCTGCCTGTGGGAGTGGTAGAGTCAGAATCATTGGTGACCTTTAAGCGGCAATTGGATAGGTACATGGATGGGTGCTTAAGCTAGGACAAATGTTCGGCACAACATCGTGGGCCGAAGGACCTGTTCTGTGCTGTATTGTTCTATGTTCTATTACCTTAAACTTTTCAACATGTTTCTAACATATTGTCCCGGAAAGTGAAACTACCCGGTAACTTGCTGCTTTTTTTTCCCTCCTGCCCTTTTCAAATAGAGGAGGTGTATTTACTATTTTCTGACACAATAAAACCTTTCTTGATTGAAGGGAAAATTAAAGCTAACATAACGATGACCCCAGGATGAAACCCACCAGGTCCCAGAGACCTGTCAACTGCCGTTAGAATAGGCCAGTGACCAGTGGTTGACACCAAAACTCTGAAGGAGTCAATTTGCCAAATTAAAGACCAGTTCAGGTCCTTAAGCACAGTCCCTGGATGATTTCTGAGCTGTGCTTTCACCGCCTTGTGACACCTTCATTCTGGAATTCATTGGGGAATGCCCAATTAACCATAAGCATCGATATAAATATATACTCACGTACATGCAGGTACACATTTTGCCTCAGATTTCACCTGGGAAGGTTACAGCCTAATGCCCTCAATATTGACTTCACCAGCATCAAAATCCCCTTATCCCCCTATCCCCCTATCCCCTATCCCCATCCCCCTATTCCCCTATCCCCCTATTCCCCTATCCCCCAACCCCCTATCCCCCATCCCCTAATCCCCCAACCCCCTATTACCCTATCCCCCTATCCCCCTATTCCCCTATCCCCCATTCCCCTATCCCACATTGCCCATCCCCCTATCCCCCTATCCCCCTATCCCCCTATTCCCCCACCCCCTATCCCCCATCCCCTATCCCACTATCCCCCATCCCCTATTCCATCCCCCTTTTCCCCCACCCCCTATCCCCCTATCCCCTATCCCCACATCTCCCTATCCCCTATTCCCCACCCCCTATCCCCCATTCCCCTATTCCCCCACCCCTATCCCCCTATTCCCCCACCCCCTATCCCCCTATCCCCTATCCCCACATCTCCCTATCCCCTATTCCCCACCCCCTATCCCCCATCCCCCTATTCCCCCACCCCTATCCCCCTACCCCCCATTCCCCCACCCCCTATCCCCCTATCCCCCATCCCCCTATCCCTAGCCTTATCGCATGTCTCGCCCTCCCCCTTCTCCCTAACCTCTCCATATTCACGTATCCACTCCACCCTTCCCACTGACTAGTCACAATAACCCTCTACCTGTGTCCACCTATCACCATCCCAGCTACCCCACTCCTCTCCCTACTCCTTCCCTCTATGTGTGTCTGGGGTCCCCACGCCCCCTCAGTCCTGACCAAGGGTTTCAATGGAAATATTGCTGTCTGACCTGCTGTGCTGTTGTAGCTCCACGTCTGTTGGCACTACATACAGGTAAATATATACATGGACATATATAACATCTGTAAATATATATATTTGTACGTTTAAATATACATTCATATAATCATGTACTTCTCCCAAATTGCATTCATTCATTTATTGGTCAGAGTATTGAGTACAGGAGTTGAGAGGTCATGTTGCGGCTGTACAGGACATTGGTTAGGCCACTGTTGGAATATTGCGTGCAATTCTGGTCTCCTTCCTATTGGAAAGATGTTGTGAAACTTGAAAGGGTTCAGAAAAGATTTACAAGGATGTTGCCAGAGTTGGAGGATCTGAGCTACAGGGAGAGGCTGAACAGGCTGGGGCTGTTTTCCCTGGAGCGTCAGAGACTGAGGGGTGACCTTATAGAGATTTACAAAATTATGAGGGGGATGGTTAGGATAAATAGACAAAGTATTTTCCCTGGGGTCGGGGAGTCCAGAACTAGAGGGCATAGGTTTAGGGTGATAGGGGAAAAATATAATAGAGACCTAGGGGGCAACGTTTTCACACAGAGGGTGGTACATGTATGGAATGAGCTGCCAGGAAAAGTGGTGGAGACAGGGGAAATTGCAACATTTAAAAGGCATCTAGATGGGTATATGAATAGGAAGGGTTTGGAGGGATATGGGCCGGGTGCTGGCAGGTGGGACTAGATTGGGTTGGGATATCTGGTCGGCATGGACGGGTTGGACCGAAGGGTCAGTTTTCACACTGTACATCTCTATGGCTCTATGACTCTAAGCAACATTAGGAATAACACCCCATGAGCAGCCAGTCCAGGGTCCATCTATTTACATTATTGACAGAATTATTGGTTTAAAATGCTATTGGGTTGGATAAGATTCCTCTAGCAGTTTGGAACTTCCTCCATTCTGGTCCCTTGAGTATCCCTGGTTTTTGTTACTCTGTCTTTAAACTGCCTCAGTTCAGATCTGGAACTCTCTCCACCAACCCCTGCCCCTCAGTTTCCCCCTTTAAGACTCTTCTCCAAAAGGACTGTATCTTGTCCAAATGTTTGTCCTAACTCTTCCCTCTGTGGTAAAATATAGAATTTTGTTTGCGAACACTCCCATAAAAAATTAGGACAGATATAATGGTGGATCAGTGTTACCCATTGGCTGGGTTATGATGAGCAGAGGAACACACAGAGCTGGGGTATACTCAGTGTTCAGTGGTGGCTATAGAAATGTAGCAGCTTTATGGCTGTTCATTTCTTTGATGCTGTGGTTCTAACATCCAATAACTAATCCCACAAACTGCAACATCAAAATGTCTCCCATTGAATGAATAAACAGAGCAAACACATCAAAAAGTAATTCTAGTAGTAATCAGGTTACATTAAATATTTAATGCTCATGTTCACTGTGGATTTGGATATGAGGGATCCCAGAGGGACGGAGGATGGAGGCGATGTGTCCTGATGTTGTACTGATGCCTGGTTTACGGGCACAACATGAGGCTTGATCTGACTACAAAGACTGTCAGGAAATTCTCACCCCAACTCTGTCTCCCATCAGATGGTGAGTCTCTCACCAGGTCCTCATTACATTAGCACAGTAGGAGGTATTTATTGCTGCGGAGGTATTATTAACCCTTTCTGACCCATAGACAACACCCGCATGAACAAAAGTGCACCCAGAAATGCAGATCTCCCTCAGCATGAGTATTGCACCTGAGGCTTGCTGGGTTTGAGTTTGCAACCTCCTAATACAGGAATGATGGTTTAACACTAAACTGCCAACCTCTTACTAATTGTTACTGAAGCAGTGAACGGTGAGGTGGGTGAGGAGGGTGAGGTGGGTGAGGAGGGTGAGGAGGGTGAGGTGGGTGAGGAGGGTGAGGTGGGTGAGGAGGGTGAGGTGGGTGAGGAGGGTGAGGAGGGTGAGGTGGGTGAGGAGGGTGAGGTGGGTGAGGTGGGTGAGGAGGGTGAGGTGGGTGAGGAGGGTGAGGTGGGTGAGGAGGGTGAGGAGGGTGAGGAGGGTGAGGAGGGTGAGGTGGGTGAGGTGGGTGAGGTGGGTGAGGTGGGTGAGGTGGGTGAGGAGGGTGAGGAGGGTGAGGAGGGTGAGGTGGGTGAGGTGGGTGAGGAGGGTGAGGAGGGTGAGGTGGGTGAGGTGGGTGAGGTGGGTGAGGAGGGTGAGGAGGGTGAGGTGGGTGAGGTGGGTGAGGTGGGTGAGGTGGGTGAGGTGGGTGAGGAGGGTGAGGTGGGTGAGGAGGGTGAGGTGGGTGAGGTGGGTGAGGTGGGTGAGGTGGGTGAGGTGGGTGAGGTGGGTGAGGTGGGTGAGGAGGGTGAGGTGGGTGAGGTGGGTGAGGAGGGTGAGGTGGGTGAGGTGGGTGAGGTGGGTGAGGTGGGTGAGGTGGGTGAGGTGGATGAGGTGGATGAGGAGGGTGAGGTGGGTGAGGTGGGTGAGGTGGGTGAGGAGGGTGAGGTGGGTGAGGTGGGTGAGGTGGGTGAGGTGGGTGAGGTGGGTGAGGTGGGTGAGGAGGGTGAGGTGAGTGAGGTGGGTGAGGTGGGTGAGGTGGGTGAGGAGGGTGAGGTGGGTGAGGTGGGTGAGGTGGGTGAGGTGGGTGAGGTGGGTGAGGTGGGTGAGGAGGGTGAGGTGGGTGAGGTGGGTGAGGAGGGTGAGGTGGGTGAGGTGGGTGAGGTGGGTGAGGTGGGTGAGGTGGGTGAGGTGGATGAGGTGGATGAGGAGGGTGAGGTGGGTGAGGTGGATGAGGAGGGTGAGGTGGGTGAGGTGGATGAGGAGGGTGAGGTGGGTGAGGAGGGTGAGGTGGGTGAGGTGGGTGAGGAGGGTGAGGTGGGTGAGGTGGATGAGGAGGGTGAGGTGGGTGAGGAGGGTGAGGTGGGTGAGGTGGGTGAGGTGGGTGAGGAGGGTGAGGAGGGTGAGGTGGGTGAGGAGGGTGAGGTGGGTGAGGAGGGTGAGGTGGGTGAGGTGGGTGAGGTGGGTGAGGTGGGTGAGGTGGGTGAGGTGGGTGAGGAGGGTGAGGTGGGTGAGGAGGGTGAGGTGGGTGAGGTGGGTGAGGTGGGTGAGGTGGGTGAGGTGGGTGAGGAGGGTGAGGTGGGTGAGGTGGGTGAGGTGGGTGAGGAGGATGAGGTGGGTGAGGTGGGTGAGGTGGGTGAGGTGGGTGAGGTGGGTGAGGTGGGTGAGGAGGGTGAGGTGGGTGAGGTGGGTGAGGTGGGTGAGGTGGGTGAGGTGGGTGAGGAGGGTGAGGTGGGTGAGGTGGGTGAGGAGGGTGAGGTGGGTGAGGAGGGTGAGGTGGGTGAGGTGGGTGAGGAGGGTGAGGTGGGTGAGGTGGGTGAGGTGGGTGAGGTGGGTGAGGTGGGTGAGGTGGGTGAGGTGGGTGAGGTGGGTGAGGTGGGTGAGGTGGGTGAGGTGGATGAGGTGGATGAGGAGGGTGAGGTGGGTGAGGTGGATGAGGAGGGTGAGGTGGGTGAGGTGGATGAGGAGGGTGAGGTGGGTGAGGAGGGTGAGGTGGGTGAGGTGGGTGAGGAGGGTGAGGTGGGTGAGGTGGATGAGGAGGGTGAGGTGGGTGAGGAGGGTGAGGTGGGTGAGGTGGGTGAGGTGGGTGAGGAGGGTGAGGAGGGTGAGGTGGGTGAGGAGGGTGAGGTGGGTGAGGAGGGTGAGGTGGGTGAGGTGGGTGAGGTGGGTGAGGTGGGTGAGGTGGGTGAGGAGGGTGAGGTGGGTGAGGAGGGTGAGGTGGGTGAGGAGGGTGAGGTGGGTGAGGTGGGTGAGGTGGGTGAGGTGGGTGAGGTGGGTGAGGTGGGTGAGGTGGGTGAGGTGGGTGAGGTGGGTGAGGAGGGTGAGGTGGGTGAGGTGGGTGAGGTGGGTGAGGTGGGTGAGGTGGGTGAGGAGGGTGAGGTGGGTGAGGTGGGTGAGGAGGGTGAGGTGGGTGAGGAGGGTGAGGTGGGTGAGGTGGGTGAGGAGGGTGAGGTGGGTGAGGTGGGTGAGGTGGGTGAGGAGGGTGAGGTGGGTGAGGTGGGTGAGGTGGGTGAGGTGGGTGAGGAGGATGAGGTGGGTGAGGTGGGTGAGGTGGGTGAGGTGGGTGAGGTGGGTGAGGAGGGTGAGGTGGGTGAGGTGGGTGAGGTGGGTGAGGTGGGTGAGGTGGGTGAGGTGGGTGAGGAGGGTGAGGTGGGTGAGGTGGGTGAGGTGGGTGAGGAGGATGAGGTGGGTGAGGTGGGTGAGGTGGGTGAGGTGGGTGAGGTGGGTGAGGAGGGTGAGGTGGGTGAGGTGGGTGAGGTGGGTGAGGTGGGTGAGGTGGGTGAGGTGGGTGAGGAGGGTGAGGTGGGTGAGGTGGGTGAGGTGGGTGAGGTGGGTGAGGTGGGTGAGGTGGGTGAGGAGGGTGAGGTGGGTGAGGTGGGTGAGGTGGGTGAGGTGGGTGAGGAGGATGAGGTGGGTGAGGTGGGTGAGGTGGGTGAGGTGGGTGAGGTGGGTGAGGTGGGTGAGGAGGGTGAGGTGGGTGAGGTGGGTGAGGTGGGTGAGGTGGGTGAGGTGGGTGAGGAGGGTGAGGTGGGTGAGGTGGGTGAGGAGGGTGAGGTGGGTGAGGAGGGTGAGGTGGGTGAGGTGGGTGAGGAGGGTGAGGTGGGTGAGGTGGGTGAGGTGGGTGAGGTGGGTGAGGAGGGTGAGGTGGGTGAGGTGGGTGAGGAGGGTGAGGTGGGTGAGGTGGGTGAGGTGGGTGAGGTGGGTGAGGTGGGTGAGGTGGATGAGGTGGATGAGGAGGGTGAGGTGGGTGAGGTGGATGAGGAGGGTGAGGTGGGTGAGGTGGATGAGGAGGGTGAGGTGGGTGAGGAGGGTGAGGTGGGTGAGGTGGGTGAGGAGGGTGAGGTGGGTGAGGTGGATGAGGAGGGTGAGGTGGGTGAGGAGGGTGAGGTGGGTGAGGTGGGTGAGGTGGGTGAGGAGGGTGAGGAGGGTGAGGTGGGTGAGGAGGGTGAGGTGGGTGAGGAGGGTGAGGTGGGTGAGGTGGGTGAGGTGGGTGAGGTGGGTGAGGTGGGTGAGGTGGGTGAGGAGGGTGAGGTGGGTGAGGAGGGTGAGGTGGGTGAGGTGGGTGAGGTGGGTGAGGTGGGTGAGGTGGGTGAGGTGGGTGAGGAGGGTGAGGTGGGTGAGGTGGGTGAGGTGGGTGAGGTGGGTGAGGAGGATGAGGTGGGTGAGGTGGGTGAGGTGGGTGAGGTGGGTGAGGTGGGTGAGGTGGGTGAGGAGGGTGAGGTGGGTGAGGTGGGTGAGGTGGGTGAGGTGGGTGAGGTGGGTGAGGTGGGTGAGGTGGGTGAGGAGGGTGAGGTGGGTGAGGAGGGTGAGGTGGGTGAGGTGGGTGAGGAGGGTGAGGTGGGTGAGGTGGGTGAGGTGGGTGAGGTGGGTGAGGTGGGTGAGGAGGGTGAGGTGGGTGAGGTGGGTGAGGAGGGTGAGGTGGGTGAGGTGGGTGAGGTGGGTGAGGTGGGTGAGGTGGGTGAGGTGGATGAGGTGGATGAGGAGGGTGAGGTGGGTGAGGTGGATGAGGAGGGTGAGGTGGGTGAGGTGGATGAGGAGGGTGAGGTGGGTGAGGAGGGTGAGGTGGGTGAGGTGGGTGAGGAGGGTGAGGTGGGTGAGGTGGATGAGGAGGGTGAGGTGGGTGAGGAGGGTGAGGTGGGTGAGGTGGGTGAGGTGGGTGAGGAGGGTGAGGAGGGTGAGGTGGGTGAGGAGGGTGAGGTGGGTGAGGAGGGTGAGGTGGGTGAGGTGGGTGAGGTGGGTGAGGTGGGTGAGGTGGGTGAGGTGGGTGAGGTGGGTGAGGAGGGTGAGGTGGGTGAGGAGGGTGAGGTGGGTGAGGTGGGTGAGGTGGGTGAGGTGGGTGAGGAGGGTGAGGTGGGTGAGGTGGGTGAGGTGGATGAGGAGGGTGAGGTGGATGAGGAGGGTGAGGTGGGTGAGGTGGATGAGGAGGGTGAGGTGGGTGAGGTGGGTGAGGAGGGTGAGGAGGGTGAGGTGGGTGAAGAGGGTGAGGAGGGTGAGGTGGGGGAGGTGGGTGAGATGGGTGAAGAGGGTGAGGTGGGTGAGGAGGGTGAGGTGGGTGAGGTGGGTGAGGAGGGTGAGGAGGGTGAGGTGGGTGAGGTGGGTGAGGAGGGTGAGGAGGGTGAGGTGGGTGAAGAGGGTGAGGAGGGTGAGGTGGGTGAGGTGGGTGAGATGGGTGAAGAGGGTGAGGTGGGTGAGGAGGGTGAGGTGGGTGAGGAGGGTGAGGAGGGTGAGGAGGGTGAGGTGGGTGAGGTGGGTGAGGTGGGTGAGGAGGGTGAGGTGGGTGAGGTGGGTGAGATGGGTGAAGAGGGTGAGGTGGGTGAGGAGGGTGAGGTGGGTGAGGTGGGTGAGGAGGGTGAGGTGGGTGAGCAGGGTGAGGAGGGTGAGGTGGGTGAGGAGGGTGAGGAGTGTGAGGAGGGTGAGGTGGGTGAGGTGGGTGAGGAGGGTGAGGTGGGTGAGGTGGGTGAGGTGGATGAGGAGGGTGAGGTGGATGAGGAGGGTGAGGTGGGTGAGGTGGATGAGGAGGGTGAGGTGGGTGAGGTGGGTGAGGAGGGTGAGGAGGGTGAGGTGGGTGAAGAGGGTGAGGAGGGTGAGGTGGGTGAGGTGGGTGAGATGGGTGAAGAGGGTGAGGTGGGTGAGGAGGGTGAGGTGGGTGAGGTGGGTGAGGAGGGTGAGGAGGGTGAGGTGGGTGAGGTGGGTGAGGAGGGTGAGGAGGGTGAGGTGGGTGAAGAGGGTGAGGAGGGTGAGGTGGGTGAGGTGGGTGAGATGGGTGAAGAGGGTGAGGTGGGTGAGGAGGGTGAGGTGGGTGAGGAGGGTGAGGAGGGTGAGGAGGGTGAGGTGGGTGAGGTGGGTGAGGAGGGTGAGGTGGGTGAGGTGGGTGAGATGGGTGAAGAGGGTGAGGTGGGTGAGGAGGGTGAGGTGGGTGAGGTGGGTGAGGAGGGTGAGGTGGGTGAGCAGGGTGAGGAGGGTGAGGTGGGTGAGGAGGGTGAGGAGTGTGAGGAGGGTGAGGTGAGTGAGGTGGGTGAAGAGGGTGAGGTGGGTGAGGTGGGTGAGGAGGGTGAGGTGGGTGAGGAGGGTGAGGTGAGTGAGGAGGGTGAGGTGGGTGAGGTGGGTGAGGTGGGTGAGGTGGGTGAGGAGGGTGAGGTGGGTGAGGTGGGTGAGGTGGATGAGGAGGGTGAGGTGGATGAGGAGGGTGAGGTGGGTGAGGTGGATGAGGAGGGTGAGGTGGGTGAGGTGTGTGAGGAGGGTGAGGAGGGTGAGGTGGGTGAAGAGGGTGAGGAGGGTGAGGTGGGTGAGGTGGGTGAGATGGGTGAAGAGGGTGAGGTGGGTGAGGAGGGTGAGGTGGGTGAGGTGGGTGAGGAGGGTGAGGAGGGTGAGGTGGGTGAGGTGGGTGAGGAGGGTGAAGAGGGTGAGGTGGGTGAAGAGGGTGAGGAGGGTGAGGTGGGTGAGGTGGGTGAGATGGGTGAAGAGGGTGAGGTGGGTGAGGAGGGTGAGGAGGGTGAGGTGGGTGAGGTGGGTGAGGAGGGTGAGGAGGGTGAGGTGGGTGAAGAGGGTGAGGAGGGTGAGGTGGGTGAGGTGGGTGAGATGGGTGAAGAGGGTGAGGTGGGTGAGGAGGGTGAGGTGGGTGAGGAGGGTGAGGAGGGTGAGGAGGGTGAGGTGGGTGAGGTGGGTGAGGTGGGTGAGGAGGGTGAGGTGGGTGAGGTGGGTGAGATGGGTGAAGAGGGTGAGGTGGGTGAGGAGGGTGAGGTGGGTGAGGTGGGTGAGGAGGGTGAGGTGGGTGAGCAGGGTGAGGAGGGTGAGGTGGGTGAGGAGGGTGAGGAGTGTGAGGAGGGTGAGGTGGGTGAGGTGGGTGAGGAGGGTGAGGTGGGTGAGGTGGGTGAGGTGGATGAGGAGGGTGAGGTGGATGAGGAGGGTGAGGTGGGTGAGGTGGATGAGGAGGGTGAGGTGGGTGAGGTGGGTGAGGAGGGTGAGGAGGGTGAGGTGGGTGAAGAGGGTGAGGAGGGTGAGGTGGGTGAGGTGGGTGAGATGGGTGAAGAGGGTGAGGTGGGTGAGGAGGGTGAGGTGGGTGAGGTGGGTGAGGAGGGTGAGGAGGGTGAGGTGGGTGAGGTGGGTGAGGAGGGTGAGGAGGGTGAGGTGGGTGAAGAGGGTGAGGAGGGTGAGGTGGGTGAGGTGGGTGAGATGGGTGAAGAGGGTGAGGTGGGTGAGGAGGGTGAGGTGGGTGAGGAGGGTGAGGAGGGTGAGGAGGGTGAGGTGGGTGAGGTGGGTGAGGAGGGTGAGGTGGGTGAGGTGGGTGAGATGGGTGAAGAGGGTGAGGTGGGTGAGGAGGGTGAGGTGGGTGAGGTGGGTGAGGAGGGTGAGGTGGGTGAGCAGGGTGAGGAGGGTGAGGTGGGTGAGGAGGGTGAGGAGTGTGAGGAGGGTGAGGTGAGTGAGGTGGGTGAAGAGGGTGAGGTGGGTGAGGTGGGTGAGGAGGGTGAGGTGGGTGAGGAGGGTGAGGTGAGTGAGGTGGGTGAGGTGGGTGAGGAGGGTGAGGTGAGTGAGGTGGGTGAGGTGGGTGATGAGGATGAGGTGGGTGAGGAGGCTGAGGTGGGTGAGGAGGGTGAGGTGGGTGAGGACGGTGAGGAGGGTGAGGTGGGTGAGGAGGGTGAGGTGGGTGAGGAGGGTGAGGAGGGTGAGGTGGGTGAGGAGGGTGAGGAGGGTGAGGTGGGTGAGGAGGGTGAGGAGGGTGAGGTGGGTGAGGTGGGTGAGGAGGGTGAGGAGGGTGAGGTGGGTGAAGAGGGTGAGGAGGGTGAGGTGGGTGAGGTGGGTGAGATGGGTGAAGAGGGTGAGGTGGGTGAGGAGGGTGAGGTGGGTGAGGTGGGTGAGGAGGGTGAGGAGGGTGAGGTGGGTGAGGTGGGTGAGGAGGGTGAGGAGGGTGAGGTGGGTGAAGAGGGTGAGGAGGGTGAGGTGGGTGAGGTGGGTGAGATGGGTGAAGAGGGTGAGGTGGGTGAGGAGGGTGAGGTGGGTGAGGAGGGTGAGGAGGGTGAGGAGGGTGAGGTGGGTGAGGTGGGTGAGGTGGGTGAGGAGGGTGAGGTGGGTGAGGTGGGTGAGATGGGTGAAGAGGGTGAGGTGGGTGAGGAGGGTGAGGTGGGTGAGGTGGGTGAGGAGGGTGAGGTGGGTGAGCAGGGTGAGGAGGGTGAGGTGGGTGAGGAGGGTGAGGAGTGTGAGGAGGGTGAGGTGAGTGAGGTGGGTGAAGAGGGTGAGGTGGGTGAGGTGGGTGAGGAGGGTGAGGTGGGTGAGGAGGGTGAGGTGAGTGAGGTGGGTGAGGTGGGTGAGGTGGGTGAGGAGAGTGAGGTGGGTGAGGTGGGTGATGAGGATGAGGTGGGTGAGGAGGCTGAGGTGGGTGAGGAGGGTGAGGTGGGTGAGGACGGTGAGGAGGGTGAGGTGGGTGAGGAGGGTGAGGTGGGTGAGGAGGGTGAGGAGGGTGAGGTGGGTGAGGAGGGTGAGGAGGGTGAGGTGGGTGAGGTGGGTGAGGAGGATGAGGAGGGTGAGGTGGGTGAGGTGGGTGAGGAGGGTGAGGTGGGTGAGGTGGGTGAGGTGGGTGAGGAGGGTGAGGTGGGTGAGGTGGGTGAGGAGGGTGAGGTGGGTGAGGTGGGTGAGGAGGGTGAGGTGGGTGAGGAGAGTGAGGTGGGTGAGGAGGGTGAGGTGGGTGAGGTTGGTGAGGAGGGTGAGGTGGGTGAGGTGGGTGAGATGGGTGAGGAGGGTGAGGAGGGTGAGATGGGTGAGGAGGGTGAGGAGGGTGAGGAGGGTGAGGTGGGTGAGGAGGGTGAGGTTGGTGAGGAGGGTGTGGAGGGTGAGATGGGTGAGGAGGGTGAGGTGGGTGAGGAGGGTGAGGAGGGTGAGGTGGGTGAGGAGGGTGAGGAGGGTGAGATGGGTGAGGTGGGTGAGGAGGGTGAGGAGGGTGAGGAGGGTGAGGAGGGTGAGGTGGGTGAGGAGGGTGAGGAGGGTGAGGAGGGTGAGATGGGTGAGGTGGGTGAGGAGGGTGAGGAGGGTGAGGTGGGTGAGGTGGGTGAGGAGGGTGAGGAGGGTGAGGTGGGTGAGGAGGGTGAGATGGGTGAGGTGGGTGAGGAGGGTGAGGAGGGTGAGGAGGGTGAGGTGAGTGAGAAGGGTGAGGAGGGTGAGGAGGGTGAGGTGGGTGAGGAGGGTGAGGTGGGTGAGGAGGGTGAGGAGGGTGAGATGGGTGAGGTGGGTGAGGAGGGTGAGGAGGGTGAGGTGGGTGAGGAGGGTGAGATGGGTGAGGTGGGTGAGGAGGGTGAGGAGGGTGAGGAGGGTGAGGTGAGTGAGAAGGGTGAGGAGGGTGAGGAGGGTGAGGTGGGTGAGGTGGGTGAGGAGGGTGAGGAGGGTGAGGTGGGTGAGGAGGGTGAGATGGGTGAGGTGGGTGAGGAGGGTGAGGAGGGTGAGGAGGGTGAGGTGAGTAAGAAGGGTGAGGAGGGTGAGGAGGGTGAGGTGGGTGAGGAGGGTGAGGAGGGTGAGGAGGGTGAGGTGGGTGAGGAGGGTGAGATGGGTGAGGTGGGTGAGGAGGGTGAGGAGGGTGAGGTGGGTGAGGAGGGTGAGATGGGTGAGGTGGGTGAGGAGGGTGAGGAGGGTGAGGAGGGTGAGGTGAGTGAGAAGGGTGAGGAGGGTGAGGAGGGTGAGGTGGGTGAGGAGGGTGAGGAGGGTGAGGTGGGTGAGGAGGGTGAGGTGGGTGAGGTGGGTGAGATGGGTGAAGAGGGTGATGAGGGTGAGGTGAGTGAGGAGGGTGAGGTGGGTGAGGTGGGTGAGGTGGGTGAGGAGGGTGAGGAGGGTGAGGTGGGTGAGGTGGGTGAGGAGGGTGATGAGGGTGAGGTGAGTGAGGAGGGTGAGGAGGGTGAGGTGGGTGAGGAGGGTGAGGAGGGTGAGGTGGGTGAGGTGGGTGAGGAGGGTGATGAGGGTGAGGTGAGTGAGGAGGGTGAGGAGGGTGAGGAGGGTGAGGTGGGTGAGGAGGGTGAGGTGGGTGAGGAGGGTGAGGTGGGTGAGGAGGGTGATGAGGGTGAGGTGAGTGAGGAGGGTGAGGAGGGTGAGGAGGGTGAGGTGGGTGAGGAGGGTGATGAGGGTGAGGTGAGTGAGGAGGGTGAGGTGGGTGAGGTGGGTGAGGTGGGTGAGGAGGGTGAGGTGGGTGAGGTGGGTGAGGTGGATGAGGAGGGTGAGGTGGGTGAGGAGGGTGATGAGGGTGAGGAGGGTGAGGTGGATGAGGAGGGTGATGAGGGTGAGGAGGGTGAGGTGGATGAGGAGGGTGATGAGGGTGAGGAGGGTGAGGTGGGTGAGGAGGGTGAGGTGGGTGAGGAGGGTGAGGTGGGTGAGGTGGGTGAGGTGGGTGATGAGGGTGAGGAGGGTGAGGAGGGTGAGGGGGGTGAGGAGGGTGAGGAGGGTGAGGTGGGTGAGGTGGGTGATGAGGGTGAGGAGGGTGAGGAGGGTGAGGGGGGTGAGGAGGGTGAGGGGGGTGAGGAGGGTGAGGAGGGTGAGGAGGGGACTTTGACATCTCACTCTGCTTGCCTTTAAAATAGAGCATAAATATGAACTTTAATAACGCTGCGTGTAAATGTACTCAGTGCTGCCATCATGTGTCATCCACCGGAATGGAAACTAACAATTCCCAAGTCAGGAGTCCCAGAGTATATACAGTATTTACAAATGCTTTAGCCTGTAATCAGCCAGAGTTCACACATTTAATAACAACGTGGAGGAGCCGGTGTTGGACTGGGGTGGCCAAAGTTAAAAATCACACAGCACCAGGTTATAGTCCAACAGGTTTAATTGGAAGCACGAGCTTTCAGAGCAACATCCTTCATCAGGTAGTTGAGAAGTGAAACTATCACTGTATTCTAACAGATGAAAGGCTTAACAGACAATCAATTCTTCAATGTATAATTTCAGTTACATCACACTGCAAATTGTTGCTATAAATTCTGTGTTACGATCGAGCCCTCTACAATCACCTGATGAAGGAGCGTCGCTCCGAAAGCTAGTGCTTCCAATTAAACCTGTTGGACTATAACCTGGTGTTGTGTGATTTTAACGTTGTACACCCCAGTCCAACACCGGCATCTCCAAATCAGGTTTATTTGGAAGCACTAGCTTTTGGAACGCTGCCCCTTCATCGGGTAGCTGTCGAGCAGGTTCATAAGACACAGAATTTATAACAAAAGATCAGATTCATGCAACTGAAATGATACATTGAACAAACCTGGATTGTTGTTAAGTCTTTCATCTTTTAGAATGGGTTGCAGGTTTTGGTTCATTAATATGTAAATCCCAGAGTTTATTTAAGTCACCTTCTCGAGATAACGTAACGTTTTCTATTTAAAAAGTGACTTCTCAGCTCAGGCAATGCATTAAAGGTGAGAGGTTAAAGGCTGTCTTGAGACCAATCTTGAGTCAGACTGGTTCTATTTCCAAAGTAGAAATTTATAAAATATTACATTGACTGCCTGCAGGTTGTGCATTTTTGAGCAAAATAGAATGTATCTGTAAATATAATTCTGCAAATACAAATTCACTCCATAGACTTATGTTTGTGTATGCAGGAGAGAGAAAGAGGGAGAGAGAGTGAGTGTGTGCATGTGAGTGTGAGCGCATGTGACAGAGTGTATGCTTGTGTGTGTGTGTTCAAGCTTGGTAAAGTGTGGGTGTGAGTGTGATGGTATATAAGCCTGTGAGAGGGTGTGCATGTGGGTGTGAGTGTGTGGGGGGGGGGTGTATGTGTGTTTGTATGAGAGTCTGTATGTGAGTGTGAATGGGAGTGTACAGTACAGTGAGGCACCTGTAGTGTGACATGAACCCAACGTCCCAGTTGAGGCTATCCCCATGGGTACCGAACTTAGCTATCAGCCTCTGCTTGGCCTCTCAGTGTTGTTGTGTATCCTAAAGTCCACCTTACAGGATGGTCAGCCGGATGTTCGAGGCTGAATGTCCCTGACCAACTGGGAGTGAGCACCCCTGTCTGGTGACTGTTGTGTGGTGTCCATTCATCTGTTGTCGTAGAGTCTGCTTGGTCTTGCCAATGTACATCCTTGCCTGCAGCGTATGAGATAGACAGTGTTGGCCGAGTCACGTGAGTACCTGCCGCATACACCGAGGATGATGCCCCCACATGTAATGGTGGTATTCATGTTGACACTCTGACACATCTTGCAGCAGTTGCCATGATAGGGTTGTACGGTGTGGTGGTCAATGTTGTCCTGAAGGTTAGGCAGTTTGCTGCAAACAATGGTCAGTTTGAGGTTTGGTGGCTGTTTAAAGGTGATAAGTGGAGGTATAGGGAAGGTCTTGACAAGGTGCTCATCCTCATCGATAATGTGTTGCAGGCTGTGAAGAACATGCCGTAGTTTCTTGGCTCCCGGGGAAGTAATGGACAACGAGGGGTACCCTATCGTTTGCAACCTGTGTCTGTTTCCTGAAGAGGTCATTACAGTTTCTCGCTGTAGCACATCGTATACACACACATACACCCTCTCACAGGCTTATACCCCATCACACCCACAACACATTTTACCGAGCTTACACACATGTAAAGACACACTCTCTCACGTGCACTCACACTCACAAGCACACACACACTCACATGCACACACACACACACACTCACACACACATGCACACACACACACACTCACATGCACACACACACACACACACTCACACACACATGCACACACACACACACACTCACACACACATACACACACATGCACACACTCACACACTCCTCTTCTTCTCTCTCCTGCCCACACAAACACATATACGTCTACTGGGTGAATCTGTATTTGCAGAATTATATTTATAGATACATTCTGTTTTGCTCAAAAATTGCATAATCTGCAGGCAGTTAGTCCATGTAATATTTTGTAAATTCCACTTTGGAAATAGAACCAGTCTGACTCAAGATTGGGATACAGACTCTAATCTTACACCTTTAATGGAGCTGAGATGTTACCTTTTGTTACAAAGAACAAAGAAAATCTACAGCCCAGGAACAGGCCCTTCGGCCCTCCAAGCCTGAGCCGATCCAAATCTACTGTCTAAACCTGTCACCCAATTCCAAAGCGTGTGTATCCCTCTGCTCCCCACCTACTCATGTATCTGTCCAGACGCACCTTAAATGAATCTACCGTGCCTGTCTCTACCACCTCTGCTGGGAACGCGTTCCAAACGCCCACCACCCTCTGTGTGAAGTACTTGCCGCGTGTATCCCCCTTAAACTTTCCACCTCTCACCTTGAAAGCATGACCTCTCGTTATTGAATCCTTCACCCTGGGGAAAAAAGCTTGTCTCTATCCACCCTGTCTATACCCTTCATGATTTTGTAGACCTCAATCAGGTCCCCCCTCAATCTCCTTTTTCTAATGAAAACAAACCTAACCTACTCAACCTCTCTTCATAGCTAGCACCTTCCAAACCAGGCAACATCCTCGTAAACCTTCTCTGCACCCTCTCCAAAGCATCCACATCCTTTTGGTAATGTGGATACCAGAACTGTACACTGTATTCTAAATGTGGCCGAATCAATGTCTTGTACAATTTTAACATGACTTGCCAGCTCTTGTACTCAATACCCCGTCCAATGAAGACAAGCATACGATATGCCTTGTTGACCACTCTATCCACCTGTGCAGCCACCTTCAGGGTACAATGGACCTGCACTCCCAGATCTCTCTGCTCATCAACTTTTCCAAGGTTCTTCTGTTCATTGTATAATTCGCTCTAGAATTAGTCTTGTCTAAATGCATTACCTCACATTTGTCTGGATTGAAAGCCATCTGCCACTTTTCTGCCCAACTCTTCAGTCTATCTATATCCTCCTGTATTCTCTGACAGTCCCTTATTCTTTCTGCTACTCCACCAATCTTTGTGTCATCTGCAAACTTGCTGATCATACCAACAGTGCCCTCTTCCAGATCATTTATGTATATTACAAACAACAGTGGCCCCAACACTGACCCCTGTGGAACACCACTGGTCACCTTTCTCCGTTTTGAGAAACTCCCTTCAACTACTACTCTCTGTCTCCTGTTGCTCAACCAGTTCTTTATCCACCAAGCTAGAACACCCTGCACACCATGTGACTTCACTTTCTCCATTAGTCTACAATGGGGAATTTTATCAAACACCTTACTAAAGTCCATGTATATGACATCAACAGCCCTTTCTTCATCTAACAACTTGGTCACTTCCTCGAAGAACTCTATTAAGTTGGTAAGGCATGATCTTCCCCGCACAAAACCATGTTGCCTATCACTGATAAGCTCATTCTTTTCTTAAATATAAGTAGATCCTATCTCTCAGTACCTTCTCCAGCAACTCCCCCAGCACTGACGTCAGGCTCACTGGTCTGTAGTTACCCGGAATATCCCTACATGTACAGGGGGACAACATGAGCAACCTTCCAGTCCTCTGGCACCTCACCTGTATTTAAGGATGCCGCAAAGATATCTGTCAGGGCCCCAGCTATTTCCTCTCTCGCCTCCCTCAGCAACCTGGGATAGATCCCATCCAGTCCTAGGGATTTGTCCACCTTAATAACCTCTAGTTTACCCAACACATCTCCCCTTCTTATGCCAACGTGATCCAGACTAATCAAATATCTATCTCTAATCTCAACATTCATCATGTCCCTCTCCTCAGTGAACACTGATGCAAAGTAATCATTCAGAATCTTACCCATTCTCTCAGGTTCAACACACTGCCTTCCTTCAGTATCCTTTAGTGGACCAATCCTTTCTCTAGTTACCCGCTTGCTTCTTATATAAGAATAAAATGCTTTGGGATTGTCCTTAATTCTGCTGGCTTCTTCATGACCCCTTTTAGCCCGCTTGATTCCTTGTTTAAGACTTGTCCTACTCTTCCGATATTCCTCCAGGGCCCATTCTGTTCTCAGCTGCCTGGACCTTATATACACTTCCCTTTTCCTCTTTGTTAGAAAACCTTAAGTTAGCTTGAGACTGTGACTGGAATGAAGTTCTGGGATTTACATATTAATGAACCGAAACCTGCAACCCATTCTAAAAGATGAAAGACTTAACAATCTAGGTTTGTTCAATGTATCATTTCAGTTGCATGACACTATAATCTTTTGTTATAAATTCTACATCTTATGATCCTGCTCCACAGCTCCCTGATGAAGGAGCAGTGCTCTGAAAGCTAGGGCTTCCAAATAAACCTGTTGGACTATAACCTGATTTGTGTGATATTTTAACATTTAATTACAGTAATGAAAATTTTTAGAAAGCAAATTTTTTTCTAGTGAGCTATGGGCATCTATTGCCTGTCCCGAAATGCCCTTCAGAAGGTGGTGGGGAGCTGCCTTCCTGAACCACTGCAGTCCATGAACTGTAAGCTGACCCAAAATGCTGTTAGGGAGGGAGTTCCAGGATCTTGACCCAGTGACAGTGAAGGAATGCTGATATATAGTCAAAAGGTATGCAGTTTAGGTGGATTGACAATGACAAATTGTCCATAGTGTCCTGGGATATGCAGTCCAGGTGGATTAGCCATGGGAAATGCAGGGTTACAGGTCAGGGTGGAGTGCACTTCAGAGGGTTTATGTGGACTTGATGGGCCAAATGGCCTGCTTTCACACTGTAGGGATTCTATGATTCTATATTTCCAAGTCAGGATGGTGAGGGGAACTTTAGATGGTGGTGTTCCCATGTATCTGCTGTCCTTGTCCTTCTAGATAGAAATGGCCGTGGGTTAGGAAGGGTCTGATGATCTTCCATGAATTTCCACAGTGCATCTTGTAGATAGTCCACAGTGCTGCTACTGAATGTCAGTGGTGGAGGGAGTGGATGTTTGTGGATGTGGTCCCAATCAAATGGGTTCCTTTGTCCTGGATGGTGTCAAGCTTCTTGAGTGTTGTTGGAGCTGCCCCCATCCAGGCAAGTGGGGAGTATTCCATCCCACTCCTGACCTGTGCCTTGTAGATGGTGGACAGGCTTTGGGGAGTTGGGAGGTGTGTTACCAGTCTCTGACTTGCTTTTGTAGCCACTGTGTTTGTGTGGTGAGTCCAGTTGAGTTTCTTGTCAATGGTAACCACAGGATGTTGGAGATTCAGTGATGGTAATGCTGTTGAGTTTCCAAGTGCATTAGTTAGATTGTCTCTTGTTGGTGATGGTCATTGTCTGGTATTTGTGTGGCACCAATTCTACTTGCTGCTTTTCATCCCAAGCCTGGATATTGTCCAGATCTCATTGCACTTGGACATGGCCTGCTTCAGTACCTGAGGAGTCGCGAATGGTGCTAAACACTGTGCAATCATCGGTGAACATCCCCACTTCTGACCTTATGATGGAGGGAAGTTCATTGATGAAGCAGCTGAAGATGGTTGGGTCTAGGACACTCCCCTGAGGGACTCCTGCAGGGATATCCTGGAGTTGTGATGACTGATTTCCAACAACCACAACCATCTTCCTCTGTGCCAGGTATGACTCTAACCAGCGGAGAGTTTGCCCCTTGATTCCCATTGATTCCAGTTTTGCCCAGGCTCCTTGATGCCATACTTGGTTGAATGCAGCCTTGATGTCAAAAGCTGTCACTCTCACCTCGCCAGAAGGATGACTAAGTATAAATTCTGGAATTAAAAAGCTCTTCCCATTTTTTTCTGCTATACCCACTAATCTGGAATCATCTACAAACCTTGAGTTATTTTTCTGCTCCCAATTCCATGTATTTGCTTTATCAAAATCAGCAATATCTCCTGCACTGACCCACAAACATAAACCTTTAAACAGTATCTTGGACAGGGGAAGGCTCCACAGAGCCACACGTGGTCAGTGGAAGTCAACCAAACAAAGTTGTTGTAAAGAATACCTATATTTGGTATTTCTTGACAATTGTCCTGATAAGTGAAGACAAAATGTGTCTTTCTCAGCAGTACTCAGGTTCTGTATCATCAATAAACTATTTAAAGATGGAAACATAAGAGGTAGTAGAAAAATTGTTAATAGAAGTAAATTTTTTGGGCTGTCTCAAAAGATGACCGAGATTTAGAGCAGGAGGTTGAGGAGAAAATTCCAAAGTTAGCGGTTGTATGTCTGATGACACAGTAGCCACTGGTGAGACACAGCTGAGGTCAGAACTGGAATAATTCTGATTGAAATAAACATGTGGTTGAGAAATGTGAGGGCCAGTGTAACATTGAGCAGGGAGCCACAGATTTCTTTACCTCATGTGTAAATACAAAATGAAACTCAAAAAATCTACAGTAATTTCCAAACCAAGTGGATGCTTTGTACAATTAGATTGAAGAATGCAATAAGTTATTGGTAAATCTACTAAACGAACATTAATATGCTATATAAACAAAACCCAAAACCCATCCGGAAATCTGAGAAAGGAAAAGAAAATGCACAAGCTCTAAGCAGAGAAGCTCAGCTGTGACCGGCCCGTTCACTGTCTCCAATATTTCTTGTTATTATTCCTAAATAATTAATACACAATTGATTCATGGTGTGTAACAAAAGAACTTTGAAGTGGTCAATACTTGACAATGGATGAACGATAGTTTAAATTAAAATAAGACAAAATATAATCTGCCTACATAGCCTATAGAAAGACTTTTTAATCAATTGAATTTATTATTGATATGAGCATTTGCTTACGTGCAGAAACCAAGAAAGTGCACGAGGGAGAATTCAATACAATGTTGGGATTCTAGCTGATGTTATTACTGATCATAAGACCAATAGGCCATTCAGCCCATCGGGCCTGCTCACAATTCTCAACCCCATTAAGATGAGAAGCGCAAGATTTCAAAGGGACCGAAGGAGCAACATTTTCATGCAGAGGGTGGTGTGTGTATGGAATAAACTGCCAAAGAGGCTGGTACAATTACAACATTTAAAAGTCATCTGGATGGGAGTGTGAATAGGAAGGGGTTTGAAGGATATGGGGCCAAACGCTGGCAAGTGAGATTCGATTAATTTCGGATTTCTGGTCGGCAAGGATGGGTTGGACCGAAGGGTCTGTTTCCGTGCTGTACAAGTCTATAACTCTATAACTCATTCTCCAGCCTTCTCCTGATCAGCCTTAACCCCTGTACTAATTAAGAACCTATCTATCTCTGTCATAATATGCTCAATAACATGGCTCTCGGTAGCATTGAGCTTCACAGAGGCACCTCCCTCTGGCTGAAGAGATTCCTCTTCATCTCAGTTCGAAAAGGGTCATCCCCTCACTCTGAGGCTGTGTTTCTTTGCTCTTTCATTAAATCACCTTCATCTGACAGAACCGCACCTGGACCTCGAGGAGGATCTCTATTGAAATCAGAGAATTCAGAGGGTCCTAATGCAGTTAAGTAGATAATTATTCAGGTAAAGTGAGACTAGTAAATACTGAAACAAAAACAGAAGTCGCTGGAAAAGCTCAGCAGGTCTGGCAGCAACTGTGAAGAGAAATCAGAGTTAACGTTTCAAGTCTGGTGACCCTTCCTCACGATAAAACATCAAGTCTAACTCCTGAGTTACTGTTCAGCCAACTGCCCAACATACCTCACCCACCCCTGACTACAGCTCCCAAACAATTTATGTGCCTCAGATCTGGAACTCCCCCTCTTCCTCCACCCCACAGCTACAGACCCAATGATTTCCCTCGGATACAGCACCAAACCTGCCCCACCCAGCCAACCGAATACATCCCATCCACCCTGACCTATCCCAAACACTCCATCACTCCATCCTTCCCACTTGGCGCTATGGAAACTTACTGACTGGCACCGTACCCACCTAGCACCACATTCCCTCCCCACCTGGCACACTATACCCTACACACATGGGGCACTATTCCTCTGGCACCCTCCATCCCTTGCACGCGGGGCACTCTACCCTCCCAACACCCTTCACGTATCTACTTTGCTATCACAGGAGCTCTCAACGTGGCTGTTGTGATGGTGGAGCTGTAATTTACAGGAAGTGACATATCTTTTTTATTCATCTGTGAGGTGTGAGTGTTGCTGACTGTCCCTAGTTGCCCCGGTTGTGGGTTTGGAAAGTGCTGTGTCAGGAGCTTGATGATTGTGAAAACGGGACGTGGTTTCCATTCTCCTGATTGTTCTGCACTGCAAGGGCCTGTCAGAATGGAAATCTCTCTCCACGATTCTGGAGAACCCCTGATTGGAATCCCTGTCTGAAATGGAGAGCTCTTTTGTTTAGTAAGGAAATGGGAGAGCTGTGCCATTACTGCTCCTCAGAAAACCCAACCCAGTGGATTTTGTGAGAGTTGGTGGAAAACTAGGAAGCAATAATTCCGTGCCCTCTCGCCAGTTTAACAGTGTTGGTGTGGTGTATACATGACAAAGCACGGTCAATGTGCTGCGTCATGTACAGTATACACCACACTTCCTGATGAAGGGCTTTTGCCCGAAACATCGATTCTTCTGCTCCTCGGATGCTGCCTGACCTGCTGAGCTTTTCCAGTACCACTCTGATCTTGATAGCACAGTTAACCTAGGTGTTAAAAAAGGATCAACCAGTAACATCTTTAGACACATTCTTAATATGTATGTTTGCATCTAACTGCTGAAAAACAAATGTGTGGAAAGTTAATGTGAACAGAGCTTTTCTCCAAAGCTTAGAAAGCTCAAATGTTCCCTCTAGAGGCCTTACTTTGTATTACATCTCTGGCCACATTAACAATCTCCATCTGTTCTGTGTGCATGATTCCTGATGAAGGGCTTTTGCCCGAAATGTCGATTTTACTGCTCCTCCGATGCTGCCCGAACTGCTGTGCTCTTCCAGCACCACTAATCCAGAACCTATCTGTCTGCGTCCTGTGTTCATGTCTCTGCTGCAGCTTCCTGATTATTTAAGGGCAGGATTTCGTCAGTACCATGACCACCATTCCAGTACAAGTAAATACAGCAATAAATGCTTCATTATTTGCCCAATAGCATTGGTGCCAGAATCAAATTAGCCTCAGTCCACAGCCCAGGCTTTGCTATTGGTTCTGAACTTCTACATCTTAAACTGCCTACATTTAAAAGTTTGACATTTTAAGTTCCAAAGATATATCATATCAATTACAAAACACTAACTCTGTCTCTTCACAAATGTTCTACAGGAATTCTGCGTTCATTTCTGGCCTTCCTTTTACGGGCAGAATATTGTTAAACTTGAAAGGGAGCAGAAAAGATTTACAAGGACGTTGCCAAGGTTAAAGGGTTTGAGCTATAGGGAGAGGCTGAACAGGCTGGGGCTGGTTTCCCTGGAGCGTCAGAGGTTGAGGGATGACCTTATAGAGGTTTACAAAATTATGAGGGGCATGGATAGGATAAATAGACAAAGTCTTTTCCCTGGGGTCAGGGAGTCCAGAACTAGAGGTCATAGGTTAAGGTGAGAAGGGAACGATTTAACTTTTTAATGCAGAGGGTGGTACATGTATGGAATGAACTGCCAAAAGAAATGGTGGAGGCTGGTATAATTATAACACTTAAAAGGCATCTGGATCGGTATATGAAGACTTTAAAAGGGTATGGGCCAAATGCTGGCAAATGGGATGAGACTTATTGCGGATATCTGGTTGGCATGGATGGGTTGGACCAAAAGGTCTGTTTCTGTTCTGTACAACTCTATGTCTGAGTTTCTCTAGCATTCTCCATTTTCATTGATGATATTTTAGTATTCATTGATAATTTGTTACCCTATCACACTGACTAAATGCCCCAAATATGTTAACAGAGTGTGATTAATTGAGTCGTGTTACTTTTAATTTCCACCATTCCCACCATGTCCCAACACCATCATTAGTTGTACAGTCAGGTCACCCTCTAACAACTCACTGACAATTTAAGGGAAATTCCCAATGTGTGATTGCCTCCCCACTGCCCCCACCCTGCCCCACATTGCCGACTTCTGAGACCCAGGAGAACAGGGGCCTAGTTCAGAAGCCCTCATTGAAATCCCTAACCCACCCTTGCGCTATTCCTATTAGCTTAAATCTATGTAATGAAGCCTACTGGATGGATCCAGTGGTGGTGGCATGGTTGTATTATCACAGGAGAAAGTGAGGACTGCAGATGCTGGAGATCAGAGCTGAAAATGTGTTGCTGGAAAAGTGCAGCAGGTCAGGCAGCATCCAAGGAGCAGGAGAATCGACGTTTCGGGCATAAACCCTTCTTCAGGACTATCACAGGACTAGTAATCCAGAACACCAGGCTAATGTTCTGGCTACAAGCTCAAACTCTATCATAACAGCTAGTGCAATCACTAAAAATCTTGAAGGAAAAACTAGTTTTGGTGACAGTAACCATCGATTGTTGTGAAAACCCCATCTGGTTCACTCTTCCTTCAGGGAAGGAAACTGCCATCCTTCCCTGGGGTCTGGTCTACATGTGACTCCAAACCCACAGCAATGTGGTTGACTCCACACTGCCCTCTCGTCTTATTGCTGTGAGACTGGGTAAGAACAGCAAATTTCCTTCCCTGGAAGACTTGCGGAAACTGAATGGTTTTAAGAGTTAAATTCTAATTAAATACTAATTAAGTTTCAGATTCATTTGAACTGAATTCCCCAGTGGAAGTGGTGTGATCTGAGCTCATGTCTCATCATCATTAAATATTTTCCAAGAATGATTTGAGGTTGAGTCCTTCCAAAATGATGAATATTTTACCAGGAGGGTGCTGTTTCGTGAAGATGTGAAGGCACCCTCAGAAATTCAAAACCTGCACTTCCTGTTTCATCCAATCACTGAGTCCTTTTATACATCAAGGCTATATTTCATTATTTTGTAATAATTACCTTTGCAGAAGCTGCTCAAAAGTCATATTTTGTAATGGAAGAAGAAGCTAATTGGCCAATGAAACTTGTGTTCCTTATTTCTTCTTGTGATTTCCTTTTGGTTGATGGGTTAGAGCTGCTGCTGTGCACTCGAAATCAAAGCTTATTCATAAAATTTGTAAACAAAAGTATTACACAAGTATTTCAACTTGAACATTATCAGATTTGCAGGCTCAGCCTGTACAATTGTAACAAGCTTATATTCAGCTGATCTGTAGCCCAAGGGCAAAACTTTTCAAATTCCAAATCATGGAAAGCACACATAAAGTTCTTGATACAATGTTTCACGCAGAGGTGCCTCATAGATCTTTCCAAAGATCTTGATTTACAACCTGCATTGATTGCGAGGTGAACAGCATGAGGGGTATTAGAGACCTCAGCTCCAAGTGTCAGTGCCTGCTCCTCACTGGACCATGGCAGAGGCTGCCCCAGGCTATAGTTCATCCTTCGGTATGCTGGCCGGAACATTGGCCAACAGAAAGCAAACCTTTACACTGAAAGACCAATGGGTTTTGGGCAGATCAAAGAGTATCTTTCAGCAAGTTGATGGTCCTCCAGGTGCAGTCGCTGTTTGTCTCAGTGTGTGTCCTGTGATATTGCCCTGTTCTCGAGTGCATAGTCCTGTGTCACAGGCAGAGGGACATTCCACAATAATCTCTTACCCACACCCCCACAACACCCCACCCGACTCCTCCAGCCTCCGTGGGGATAGCATGTGGAGCAGGTGAGAGTCCGAGTGTACAGGAAGGAGCAAATAGAAAGGGCCTTTCTCAGCATCTCCATCTTGGGGCTTGTTGGAATGCTCGGAAGATGAGATTAGATTAGATTAGATTACATTACAGTGTGGAAACAGGCCCTTCGGCCCAACAAGTCCACACCGACCCGCCGAAGCGCAACCCACCCATACCCCTACATTTACCCCTTACTTAACACTACGGACAATTTAGCATGGCCAATTCACCTGACCTGCACATTTTTGGACTGTGGGAGGAAACCGGAGCACCCGGAGGAAACCCACGCAGACACGGGGAGAATGTGCAAACTCCACACAGTCAGTCGCCTGAGGCGGGAAATGAACCCGGGTCTCCGGCGCTGTGAGGCAGCAGTGCTCACCACTGTGCCACCATGCCACCACATGCCCACGAGGCATTCAGCCAAATGACTTTGAGTGTCTGCTCAGGGAAGAACCCCACAGGACCAACCCTCTCCTTTCCGAGGGTCCTGAGGATGTTATACACTGACCGCTGACTGATGGACTTGTGGCCAAAGGTGTTTCTCTGCAGAAATGTCCCAATAAAGGTCAGGTGGTACACCATGTGTCAGGTGGTACACCAAGTGTCAGGTGGTACACCATGTGTCAGGTGGTACACCAAATGTCAGGTGACACATCATGTGTCAAGTGGTACACCATGTGGTCAGGTGGTACACCATGTGGTCAGGTGGTACACCATGTGGTCAGGTGGTACACCATGTAGGTAAAAACAGGGTAAAAACAATGACTGCAGATGCTGGAAACCAGATTCTGGATTAGTGATGCTGGAAGAGCACAGCAGTTCAGGCAGCATCCAAGGAGCTTCAAAATCGCGTTTCAGGCAAAAGCCCTTCATCAGGAATAAAGGCAGAGAGCCTGAAGCGTGGAGAGATAAGCTAGAGGAGGGTGGGGTGGGGTGGGGGGGAGGGTGGGGGTGGGGGTGGGGAGAAAATAGCATAGAGTACAATAGGTGAGTGGAGGAGGGGACGAAGGTGATAGGTCAGGGAGGAGAGGGTGGAGTGGATAGGTGGAAAAGGAGCTAGGCAGGTAGGACAAGTCCGGACAAGTCATGGGGACAGTGCTGAGCTGGAAGTTTGAAACTAGGGTGAGGTGGGGGAAGGGGAAATGAGGAAGCTGTTGAAGTCCACATTGATGCCCTGGGGTTGAAGTGTTACGAGGTGGAAGATGAGGCGTTCTTCCTCCAGGCATCTGGTGGTGAGGGAGCGGCGGTGAAGGAGGCCCAGGACCTCCATGTCCTCGGCAGAGTGGGAGGGGGAGTTGAAATGTTGGGCCACAGGGCGGTGTGGTTGATTGGTGCGGGTATCCCGGAGATGTTCCCTAAAGCGCTCTGCTAGGAGGCGCCCAGTCTCCCCAATGTAGAGGAGACCGCTTCGGGAGCAACGGAGACAATAAATGATATTGGTGGATGTGCAGGTAAAACTTTGATGGATGTGGAAGGCTCCTTTAGGGCCTTGGATAGAGGTGAGGGAGGAGGTGTGGGCACAGGTTTTACAGTTCCTGCGGTGGCAGGGGAAAGTGCCAGGATGGGAGGGTGGGTTGTAGGGGGGGGGGGACCTGACCAGGTAGTCACGGAGGGAACGGTCTTTGCGGAAGGTGGAAAGGGGTGGGGAGGGAAATATATCCCTGGTGGTGGGGTCCGTTTGGAGGTGGCAGAAATGTCGGCGGATGATTTGGTTTATGCGAAGGTTGGTAGGGTGGAAGGTGAGTGTCAGGTGGTACACCATCTGTCACGTGGTACACCATAAGTCATATTGCAGCAAGGCCAGGCACTAAAACAGGGCTTGGAGTCAGTGTGTACTTTTCAGATTGCAGCAATCCCTTCGCACGGATTGAAGGAAGATCTCCATCCGCACGTTGTAGTGTCATGTCTGTAAGGCGATTTCAGCTTACAGTGTAGTGTAAACAACTTTAAACAGGATGCAGCAGCAGAGTAAACTGGAGTTGAACATCTTTTAAAGACACAGGTCAAGTTGAGAAGGCTTTTTAAAACAGTATAATTAATCCAAGGGAAAAGCAGAAAGCACTGGATTATCAGCAATGTGAGTAGCTTGTCAAATCTCAGGGCTGCACTTTCAGAAGGTGCCAAGGTCTGAGATCTGATCCAGAGGAGATTGACTCCAGGTGGGTGAGGGGTGAGGGATGAGGGAGTGCAGTGTGGGGAGGATGGAACCACTGAATTTGAGCAGCAAAGGGATTTTATTGATTGACTAGAGAGAGATGGTTTCCAGTGACAGAGCTTGATAACACGAGGAACGTGCTGATGGTAATTGGGAAAAGAACAACACTAGAATGATGAGCCATGTGCTTTCTCCCATGTGCTTTCTGAGCTGAGGATTTGGGAAACCCTGTGTTGCTAGTGGAAGAAGATTAATGACAAAGGGTTTTTACAGCACCAAAAGAGACTCTTCGACCCATCATGACCATACTGGTCATCAAATCCTGATCTAACCTAATCTCAATTCCCAATACTAA
This sequence comes from Chiloscyllium plagiosum, assembly GCF_037043375.1. NCBI lineage: Eukaryota > Metazoa > Chordata > Chondrichthyes > Orectolobiformes > Hemiscylliidae > Chiloscyllium > Chiloscyllium plagiosum. The sequence goes on from NW_028270156.1 coordinate 2,196,805, forward strand.
CTCCATAGCCATGTATGTTGTGGCATTTCAAGTGCTCATCTATTTCCTCAATGTTATGTTGGTTTCTGCACAGAATGGAGAAACAAGGAGGAGGCCAGCCAGCCCTTGAAGCCTGCTCCTCCATTCACTATGATCCTGGCTGATCCTCTATCCCAATGCTTTCTTTCTGTTTTCTTCCTACATCCCACGATATAATAGCTTTAAATACTCTGCCAAATGTTCCGTGTGATATTTCCACAAAGGGCTAAAGATCACTAAGTCATCTATGTAGATGGCACAATTTATCAATCCTGCAACAACTCAGTTCATGAGCCTCTGAAAACTGGTTGGCGCCTTTTTCATCCCAAAGGGCATGACTTTAACTTGATGTAGCCCATTTGTAATCACAAAGGCAGAAACGTCTTTTGCTCTCTCCGACAAAGCTATCTACCAATGACAGTGAAGTCTGTCCAAGTTGGTGATGTAAGTGGCTTGTCCTACTTTAACCACACAATCCTCCAACCATGTGATTGGGTATGAGTCAGATTTAGTCACAGCATTGGCCTTCTGATAATCTAGGCAGAAGCATTGAGTACCATCAGTTTTGGGAACCAAAACGATTGGCAACCTCCTCTCACTTTGACTCATCTCTATGTGGAGATGAGTCAAAGTGAAGCATTGCTTCCATTCCTTCTGAACTTGCATAGCTTTAAGAAGATTAAGCCTGTACGGTGTAGTTTTATTGGAACAGCATTCCCTACGTCAATCTCATGTACTATGGCACTAGTCCTCCCCATTCAAGTTCTACATAGGTCTTCATAGCACTGTTGATAAAGTGTGGCACTGGAAAAAGCACAGTAGGTCAGGCAGCATCCGAGGAGCAAGAGAATTGGAGTTTCAGGCATTATCCTTCTTCAGGACTGAGGCGGGGGAAAGGGGCTGAGAGATAAATGGAGGGGGTGGGGCTAAGGGAATGGTAGATGGTTTGGCAATAGGTCGGCGAAGGGAGGAGGTGATAGTGATTGGTCGATGGGAAGTGTGGAACAGATAGATGGGAAGGGAGATGAACAGGTAGGTCAGGTCAAGTGGGTGGAGCTGAGTTCGAGGGTTGGTACTGAGATAGGGTGGGATTTGGACAGAGACACCAGAGCAAGCTGCCATCCACCAGGGCTAACGGCCAGAGAGAGAGAGAGAAAGAGAATAGCTGGCGCTCTTTCAGCCTCATCTATGTGGATGGCACGTTGGCACAGTGGTTAGCACTGCTGCCTCACAGGGCCTGAGACCCGGGTTCAATTCCCGCCTCAGGCGACTGACTGTGTGGAGTTTGCACATTCTCCCCAGGTCTGCGTAGGTTTCCTCCGGGTGCTCCGGTTTCCTCCCACAGTCCAAAGATGTGCAGGGTCAGGTGAATTGGCCATGCTAAATTGCCCGTAGTGTTGGGTAGGGGCTAAATGTAGGGGTATGGGTGGGTCAGTGTGGACTTGTTGGGCCGAAAGGCCTGTTTCCACACTGTAATGTAATCTAATGTAATTTTTGTTCTCTGAACCCAGTTCATTCTCCATCTCAAAAGCTTTGTGTAAAGGGCAGAATTTGCTTTGTGAAGATTTGAATTTGGGACACTGCTAACTGTGAAGATTATGGTTCCTGCCAAAACTCCATTCATCTTTTCATCACCTCAGAGATCAGACTGTTGACAATCAAGTGTCATACCTGACCTGACCCTGTCAGCATCATCACTTACAAACACCTGTTTCTAGCATCATAACATCAGCCCAGTTATACATGGAACCTAAATTATTGGACAAAAATGTATTTGTTTGCGTGTTAAATGATGCACAAGAGCACAATGGATCAGTTAAATCAAACTCCGGTTTATAAAGCTAAAAGGTTTCTCTCTTTGGAACCTAACAGGCATCAAGTGAATCCAGAAATAATTTGTTCAAAATTAAGACAGCTCACAAAATTAGCAAAACAGCAGATCTGGAACAAGTGTAGTGCAATAAAACCAGTTTAATTCTTGATAAACAAAGTACTGAAAAAGGCAACTTTTTTAATAAAAACCCAAACCCATTTGTGAATCAGCAAATAGAGTCTCAATATTCTGCTTGAAATTCTATCAAGGTAAGGGAGAATATACCAAAAATAATGAATGAATTAATTTACCATTAGTAAGGGGCTAAAGTATCAGTATTTTAAACAAACCACATGGCTAAGACAAAAGGATTAAACTGGGCAGTGATATACAACCATTTCCATCTTATTTAAAACTTTAACTTGGTCACCAAGAAGTGATTGGTCTTACTTTGTAGGGAGCACCTGTAGAATTCATCAGTGCTCCCACACAACTAGCACATTGGTTCACACTGCTAGGGTTTCTTGTCAATTAGAAAGTGCATTTAACTTTATAAAGGACAGCATGCCAACACACCCTTTCTCAAAGGCATGTCAAAGATCAACTTGAAGCTCCTTCCCCCAGTGCTTTTGAAGATTGGATATTATGCAATGTCTAATTGCAACTCAAGAGAAAAAGAAAACTTTATTCCCATTACTGAACACAATTCATGCTCATTTACACTGGAATTGTGCATTACGTCATCGATGTAAGTCAGTGTGAGCTCTTCACTGTTTCAGTTCGACGTAGTTAGCTGGAAATAGACCGTATCGACCCCGGCACTCCCCACGCCACCACCCTTCATCAATCATCTCAATGTTGGTGATGATGTCATCAGGATCAAATGAAATTTCATCATCACCATCTGGAAAATTACACAAAGACCACATTGTGAGTTACATAACATCCAGCATCCAGGCAGGGCACTGCCTCGTTCCAGAAACCTCCGCTCGCCCTCTGAGCTGCTCACTATCCTGGAAATGGATCACCATTCCCTCAGTGGCATTCTTCAGAATTTATTTTAGTTTTAAGTGACTCTCTCATATTTATGTCCCTAATTTTGGATTTTCCCACACCTGGAAACATCATCTCTTCATCTATCGCACCAAACCTACAAAACTTAGACAGGAGCTAGCAGCAGGAACACACCATTCGGCCCATTGAGCCTTTGTACCATTCAATATAATCATTGCTGATCATTCAACTCAGTCCCTTGCCTCACTTCCCCCCACCCCCCCCCCCCCCCCCCATACCTTTTGATCCCTTTAATTCTAAGAACAATATCTAACTCCTTCCTGACAACATTCAATGTTTTAGCCTCACCGGTTTCCTGTGGTTGAGAATTCCGCAGGCTCCCCACTATCCAAGGAAAGAGGTTTATCCCAGTCTATCTCCTCATCTTAGCTCTAAAGGCTTATCCTCATCCTTAGACTGTGACCCTGGTTCCAGACTTCCTGATCATTGGGAACATCCTTCCTGTTTGAATGTTATAGGTTGGTATGAGACCCCCTGCCTCATTCTTCTTCTAGTCCTAACCAAGGCCCAAACATCAATCCAGCCATCCTGGGAATCCCAGTGGGAAACCTTTACCACATTCCCTCCATCGCCAGAACATCCTTCCTTAGCTAAACAGACCAAACCTCCAGGTGGTCTCCCCAAGGCCCTGCATAATTGCAGCAAGACCTCCCTGCTCCTGTACTCGAAGCCTCTTGCTGTAAAAGCCAATATACCATTTCCCTTCCTCACCGCCTGCACGCTTAACTTCAGTGACTGGTGTATGAAGATACACAGGTCTCATTACATCTTGCCCTTTCCCAATCTATCACCATTTAATCCTGGTTTTATTACTGCACATTTATCCACATTATATTGTGACTGCCATGCGTTTGCCCATTTTCTTAGCCTATCCAAATCACAACTAAAGGATCTCTGCATCCTCCTGAGTTTCCCCTCCCTCCCAAGCCTTATTTTATCTGAACATTTGAAGAAATTACATCTACTTCCCTCATCTAACCTGTCATCTAGCATATATTGTGAATAACTGGGGTCCACTAGTCACTCCCTGCCACTCCGAACAATTTAATTTATACTGTTTTCCATCTGCCAACTGGTTCCAATCCAGTTCAGTATACCATCCCCATTCCATGTACTTTAATCTTTATTTGCCAAATTTTTTATGTGGAATCTTATCAAAAGCATTCTGAAAATCCAAGTAAACCACATCCACGTGCTCCCTCTTCTCCAGTCTAAAATTAGATCCTCAAGACATTCCAGCAGATTTGTCTGGAATTATAACTTTCCTCCTTTGTAAATCCATGCTGATTCTGTCCAATTTCCAAGTGCTTTGCTGGTAAATCGTTTCAAATGGATTAGATTAGATTACTTAGTGTGGAAACAGGCCCTTCGGCCCAACAAATCCACACTGACCCGCCAAAGTGCAACCCACCCAGACTCATTCCCCTACAGTTACCCCTTCACCTAACACTACGGGCAATTTAGCATGGCCCTAACCTGCACATCTTTGGACTGTGGGAGGAAACCGGAGCACCTGGAGGAAACCCACGCAGACACGGGGAGAATGTGCAAACTCCACACAGTCAGTCGCCTGAGTCGGGATTTGAACCCGGGTCTCTGGCGCTGTGAGGCAGCAGTGCTAACCACTGTGCCACTGTGCTAGCTCTAGCATTTTCCCCACTATCGATAGCAAGCTAACTCGTCAATAATTTCCTACTTTTTTCTGCCTCCCACCAAACCACAGGAATAATTCCAGAGTCTATACAAGTTTGGAAGATGACCACTGGTGCACCTGCTATCTCTGGGGTCACTTCCTTAAGTAGTCTGGGACGAAGCTTATCAGGCCCTGGGGATAGATATGCCTTTAATTCCATTGGTTCCCCCAACATTTTGTCGTCACTAATAATTTTTTTTTAAATTCCTCCTTCCCATTCGATCCTGTGTTACCCAATATATTCGGGATGTTACTTGGGATGTTATTTGGGATGTTATTTTGGGATGTTATTTGGGATGTTATTTTGGGATGTTATTTTGGGATGTAATTTTGGGAAGTTATTTGTGATGTTATTTTGGGATATTATTTTGGGATGTTATTTTGGGATGTTATTTTGGGAAGTTATTTTGGGAAGTTATTTTGGGATGTTACTTGTGATGTTATTTTGGGATGTTATTTTGGGATGTAATTTTGGGATGTTACTTGTGATGTTATTTTGGGATATTATTTTGGGATGTTATTTTGGGAAGTTATTTGTGATGTTATTTTGGGATGTTACTTGGAAAGATACTTGGGATGTTACTTGGGATGTTACTTGGGATGTTATTTTGGGATGTTAGTTTGGGATGTTAGTTTGGGATGTTACTTGGAAAGATACTTGGAAAGATACTTGGAAAGATACTTGGAACGTTACTTGGAACGTTACTTGGGATGTTACTTGGGATGTTACTTTGGGATGTTACTTTGGGATGTTACTTTGGGATGTTACTTGGGATGCTATTTGGGATGTTATTTTGGGATGCTATTTTGGGATGTTAGTTTGGGAGGTTAGTTTGGGAGGTTAGTTTGGGAGGTTAGTTTGGGAGGTTAGTTTGGGATGTTATTTGGGATGTTATTTGGGATGTTATTTTGGGATGTTATTTTGGGATGTTTCTTGGGATGTTATTTTGGGATGTTATTTTGGGATGTTTCTTGGGATGTTAGTTTGGGATGTTAGTTTGGGAGGTTAGTTTGGGATGTTATTTTGGGATGTTTCTTGGGATATTAGTTTGTGATGTTAGTTTGGGATATTAGTTTGGGATGTTATTTTGGGATGTTATTTTGGGATGTTATTTTGGGATGTTTCTTGGGATATTAGTTTGTGATGTTAGTTTGGGATATTAGTTTGGGATGTTACTTGTGATGTTATTTTGGGATGTTACTTGGGATGTTATTTTGGGATGTTATTTTGGGATGTTTCTTGGGATGTTAGTTTGGGATTTTATTTTGGGATGTTATTTTGGGATGTTACTTGGGATGTTACTTGGGATATTAGTTTGGGATGTTACTTGTGATGTTATTTTGGGATGTTACTTGGGATGTTATTTTGGGATGTTATTTTGGGATGTTTCTTGGGATGTTAGTTTGGGATGTTATTTTGGGATGTTACTTGGGATGTTACTTTGGGATGTTACTTGGGATATTAGTTTGGGATGTTACTTGTGATGTTATTTTGGGATGTTATTTTGGGATGTTAGTTTGGGATGTTATTTGGGATGTTATTTTGGGATGTTATTTGGGATGTTATTTTGGGATGTTATTTGGGATGTTATTTGGGATGTTAGTTTGGGATGTTATTTTGGGATGTTATTTTGGGATGTTACTTGTGATATTAGTTTGGGATATTAGTTTGGGATGTTACTTGGGATGTTACTTGGGATGTTATTTTGGGATGTTATTTTGGGATGTTATTTTGGGATGTTACTTGTGATATTAGTTTGGGATATTAGTTTGGGATGTTACTTGGGATGTTACTTGGGATGTTATTTTGGGATGTTATTTTGGGATGTTATTTTGGGATGTTACTTGTGATATTAGTTTGGGATATTAGTTTGGGATGTTACTTGGGATGTTATTTTGGGATGTTATTTTCGGATGTTATTTTGGGATGTTATTTTGGGATGTTATTTTGGGATGTTACTTGGGATGTTATTTTGGGATGTTATTTTGGGATGTTATTTTGGGATGTTACTTGTGATGCTATTTTGGAATGTTACTTGGAATGTTATGTGGGATGTTACTTGGGGATGTTAGTTTGGGATGTTAAGTTGGGATGTTAAATTGGGACGTTAAGTTGGGATGCTATTTTGGGATGTTACTTGGAATGTTAAGTTTGGATGTTATTTTGGTATGTTAGTTTGGGATGTTACTTGGGATGTTATTTTGGGATGTTCCTTGGGATGTTATTTTGGGATGTTATTTGGGATGTTATTTGGGATGTTATTTGGGATGTTAGTTTGGGATGTTACTTTGGGATGTTACTTTGGGATGTTACTTTGGGATGTTACTTGGGATATTAGTTTGTGATGTTAGTTTGGGATATTAGTTTGGGATATTAGTTTGGGATGTTACTTGGGATGTTATTTTGGGATGTTATTTTGGGATGTTATTTTGGGATGTTATTTGGGATGTTATTTGGGATGTTAGTTTGGGATGTTATTTTGGGATGTTACTTGGGATGTTACTTTGGGATGTTACTTTGGGATGTTAGTTTGGGATATTAGTTTGGGATGTTATTTTGGGATGTTATTTTGGGATGTTTCTTGGGATGTTAGTTTGGGATGTTATTTGGGATGTTATTTGGGATGTTAGTTTGGGATGTTATTTTGGGATGTTACTTGGGATGTTATTTTGGGATGTTATTTTGGGATGTTATTTTGGGATGTTATTTTGGGATGTTTCTTGGGATGTTAGTTTGGGATGTTATTTGGGATGTTATTTGGGATGTTATTTGGGATGTTAGTTTGGGATGTTATTTTGGGATGTTACTTGGGATGTTACTTTGGGATGTTAGTTTGGGATATTAGTTTGGGATGTTACTTATGCTGTTACTTGTGATGTTACTTGGGGATGTTCCTTGGGATGTTATTTTGGGATGTTATTTTGGGATGTTACTTGTGATATTAGTTTGGGATATTAGTTTGGGATGTTACTTGGGATGTTATTTTGGGATGTTATTTTGGGATGTTATTTTGGGATGTTATTTTCGGATGTTATTTTCGGATGTTATTTTGGGATGTTATTTTGGGATGTTATTTTGGGATGTTACTTGTGATATTAGTTTGGGATATTACGTTTGGGATGTTACTTGGGATGTTATTTTGGGATGTTATTTTCGGATGTTATTTTGGGATGTTATTTTGGGATGTTACTTGTGATATTAGTTTGGGATATTAGTTTGGGATGTTACTTGGGATGTTATTTTGGGATGTTATTTTCGGATGTTATTTTGGGATGTTATTTTGGAATGTTACTTGGGATGTTATGTGGGATGTTACTTGGGGATGTTAAGTTGGGATGTTAAGTTGGGACGTTAAGTTGGGATGTTAGTTTGGGATGCTATTTTGGGATGTTACTTGGAATGTTAAGTTTGGATGTTATTTTGGTATGTTAGTTTGGGATGTTACTTGGGATGTTATTTTGGGATGTTCCTTGGGATGTTATTTTGGGATGCTATTTTGGGATGTAACTTGTGATATTAGTTTGGGATATTAGTTTGGGATATTAAGTTGGGATGTTACTTTGGGATGTTACTTGTGATGCTATTTTGGGATGTTACTTTGGGATGTTACTTTGGGATGTTATTTCGGGATGTTATTTCGGGATGTTATTTCGGGATGTTACTTTGGGATGTTATTTCGGGATGTTATTTCGGGATGTTATTTCGGGATGTTACTTTGGGATGTTACTTTGGGATGTTACTTTGGGATTTTTGTGAAGACAGAACCAGAAGTAAATATTTAATTGAAGGTAAAACAGAAACTGCTGGAGAAACTCAGCAGGTCTGGCAGCATCTATGGAGAGAAATCACAGTTAATGTTTCCAGTCTAGTAGCCCTCTTCAGAGAGGACCCAAAATATTAACTCTGCTTTCTCTCCACAGATACTGCCAGACCAGCTGAGTTTCTCCAAAAATTTGTTTTTGCCAGATTTTCAGCATCTACAGCTCTTTATTTAGCTTTTATGTATTGAATTGGTCTGCTCTCTTTTTGTCCCCTGTTTCTGACTGGACAGAACCCACATTCATCTTTATTGATTTATTTTCTCTTTCCATACTTATACCTATTGGCAGCTTCTATGTCACCTGCAAGCTTAGTCACACAGTGCATTGTCCCTCTTCATCAGTCTTCTTGTATGCGTTGCTGGATTCTGAATTCTTCCCAATCCTCAACTCTCTTGTTTTATGTCTGGGAATTTAATACTGTCCGTAACTTCTCTTGTTAGCCATAGTTTGACCGTGCGTCATCTTTTAGTTTTATGCCAAACTGGATTGAACAAGGCTTTGCAGTTGGTTTGTGCTTTCTTTAACTGTTTGTCATTGCCCTACCACTTTAAATAACAACCCCCAATAATCTTAGCAAACTCACACCTCACACCAGTCTCAGAAACAATTACACCACTCTCCATTTTAATGAAGAATTCTATCTTATTGTGTCACACTTCCCCAAGAGCCCACACACAACTAGACTTCCAATTATTCCTTTCCCATTACAAACTCCCCAGACAAGGTAACCTCTCTCTATTTGGTTCCTCAATATATTGATTCATAAAACTACTCTTTATGCACTTCAAGAATTCCTCCTCCACACTATTGTTACTGATTTGATTTGTCCAATCTATATGCAGATTGAAGTTGCCCAGCATTACAGCTGTACCTTTATTATTTGCATATTGAATTCTCTTTTTAATGCCTTCCCAATATGCTGGGGGTCAATATAAGCCCAGACTATTGTTTTCTAATTGAAACCCCTTGGTGTTTCTAAGCTCAACCCGCACAGTTTCTACTTCAGCAGAGCTGACATCCTTCTTCACCCTCACACTCCTGTCCTTTCACCATCCTAAATATCTCTATTTATTCACTATCCAACTTTGTTTTCTTGAGGAAAGTGTCTGAATCTGTTCAGTCCATCCTGATTGCTATCAACTATCCCTCAGAGCTCTGATACTGCTCTTGCAAACCTTCCCCAGTTCTCCTGTCTGTAAACGGGTCATATTAGGGAGGACAGAGAGCTGCAGCCACACACTCACCAGCCTGGTAGTCATACAACGCCACGGCTGTGATCCCATACTCATTCCCATATTCTGCATAAGTGGGCTCATCTGGAAAAGACCACACAAGCTGGAATGGGAAACAATTCAAACAAAAATGTTCAAATCTCTTTAAAAATCCTTTACAATAGGATTTTCCTCCCTTTTAAAGCAGAAAACATTCTAATATTAAATGTAAATAATTTAACACTGTACTCTTTATTTCAGGACCTTGGGAAGCAAAGGTTAAAACTGTGTATTTGCCATTACCTCTTTGGTAAGCTTGACTCTCATCCGGCATCTGATAAACTGCTTCTTGTTCGTATGTCGTCTCTTGGTATTGTGGCTCCTCACTGCTGCAGGTGGGTTCAACTTCATAGACAGGCTCTTCCTGTGCAGGGGGCTCCTATAAAATTGGGAATATTTCAAACTTGTTACAACTTGCATTCCATATTCACTCCGTCCTACTGAATGAGTGCTTAAAATGGTTATACACAATTATCCAAAGTGGGAATGGATCATTAACTTTCCCTAACTGTCCTACAGCCACCATCCTTCATCTCCCTTTTACGTTCTTTTTCGCTTGCTTCTCTATGACGCGATAACCTCTTTACCTTTTGTGTTGGGTTTATGCACAATCTGCCCTCTTGCTGCTCCTCTGCCTCTGTCAAAAGTATTTTTAAAAAACTATTTTCCAACACGTTTCAATTTGGAAGAGTCATACCAGACTCGAAATGTTAACTTTGCTTCTCTCTCTGTTGCTGAAAATGTGTTGCTGGAAAAGCGCAGCAGGTCAGGCAGCATCCAAGGAGCAGGATAATCGACGTTTCGGGCATAAGCCTGAAGAAGGGCTTATGCCCGAAACGTCGATTCTCCTGCTCCTTGGATGCTGCCTGACCTGCTGCGCTTTTCCAGCAACACATTTTCAGCTCTGATCTCCAGCATCTGCAGTCCTCACTTTTTCCTTCTCTCTCTGTTGCCAGACCTTTAGAGTTTCTCCAGCATTCTGTGTTTGTTTCAGATTCCAAGTATCTGCAGTATTTCACCTTTATTCATTTTTGTACATTGGTTACAAAACTATTGGAAAACAATTGTTTTGAAAAATGATTGTTTCACGAGAGGAAATCGGTTAAAGGCTCATGGTCACGTTAGCAAACCTTCCAAGGATAGGCGGATTGATACTGAGTAACCTTATTCTCTTGGGTCTTCAGTCTTTGACTGGACCACGACCTCCACACAGTTGGAGGGTATGCTCACATGTGATACCTCAAGAGATATCAGGGGCAAAGCGATGTCTCAAGTAGTCTCAATTCCTCAGTTGAGAGCTACCAACAAGCTGTGCAACCTTTGGTCTAGTATTGTTCCACAGAGGGGGAAAAAGAAAATCAGATTTTAATAAAATCTGACTTCAGGGAGGTTCAAACAGCATTAGGTGCTGTTATGTTTTCCCATACGGTTACACAATAATAAACTAGCTGCTGAGTTATTTTTTGTTCCCTTGCTCCCCAGGATGTGTAGCATGTCCATTCTCTCCCTTTTCAGATCCACAACGTGTTGCCCCTTGCTTGAGATTTTTTTTCCAAGGGAGCAGCACAGTGGCTCAGTGGTTAGCATTGTTGCCTCTCAGCGCCAGGGAGCCAGGTTCAATTCCAGCCTTGGGCAACTGTCTCTGTGGAGTATACACATTCTCCCCGTGTCTGCGTAGGTTTCCTCCCACAGTCCAAAAGATGTGCAGGTCAGGTGGATTGGCCATGCTAAATTGCCCATATTATTAGGTGCATTAGTCAGAGGGAAATGGGTCTGGGTGGGTTACTCTTCAGAGGGTTGGTGTAGACTTGTTGGGCTGAAGGGCCTGTTTCTGCACAGTAGGGAATCTAATCTAATCTAATCTACGTTCTTTCTTTTATCTAATTTTTTTAATGAATAAACAACGTGCCTGAAATGAATTTCCAGACAAACAATTGAGAGAGATAGAGATTGAGTATTAAAAACACTATTCACCTCATAAACTGGACTAGGTGATCGCTGCTCCTTAACAGGAGCTGGAGCTGGAGCTGGAGCTGGAGCTGGAGCTGGAGTGGAAACAGGTTCCTGGGATACAGGGGGCTCCCGGGATACAGGGGGCTCCCGGGATGCAGAGGGCTCCCGGGATGCAGGGGGCTCCCGGGATGCAGGGGGCTCCCGGGATGCAGGGGGCTCCCGGGATGCAGGGGGCTCCCGGGATGCAGGGGGCTGGTTCTTTGTGAATTCTTGCTCCTGCTTTACAAAAACAGAAAATATTTCATGTTAATATACTTATTGTTCAGATATAATATATTCACAGTTCACTTATCAATAGAAATAAACTGAATCAAAAATTAAGGGAATCATCCAATAATTCTCATGGTTGTCCCCCCCAAATTCATCATTTCTTTTGAAACAGTAAAGATTTCTAATAAGTGTTTCTCTTTGTTGTTGACTTGAGTACAAGAATTCCTTTTTCCCTTATCAATAAAGGGTTTGAATTGAGTTCAGCTACAATCAAGATGCATTTACAAAACCTTTGTTGAGATGAATTATTAAATATTCCGATACTAAAATCTCAGTTTGGCATTTACCAGATTCCAGCTCCAGCTTTATGTGGAGGAACTGGTGACAAGTCCATGCAAACTTGCATTTTTATAGCCAAGATCAGAAGTCACATGACACCAGGTTATAGTCCAACAGGTTGATTTGAAATCAGAAACTTTCAGAGCGCTGCCCCTTAGTCGAACTTGGTTAGACTATAATCTAGTGTCATGTGACTTTTCACCTTGTTCTACACCGGCAGATCCACATTTATATAGCAACCTCCATGGTATCTGGGCTTCTCAAAGTGTTTTAAGTTTATTGGGTTCCTTGTTGTGTTGTAGACAGACCTCATTACCATGGTAGGGACCACAACCTCGGGATATGGTCATAGAGACGTACAGCACGGAAACAGACCCTTCGGTCCAACTCATCCATGCCAACCAGATAATGAGAAAATTAAATCAGTTACTTACCATAATTAATTTTAAAACAATTGTCACATTTGTAATCATTGCATCATCTTATCCTGAAACGTTTAATTGTTTAATCTAACAAAGAGCAGCTTTGAGCTCATAGTTCCGAATCGTAAATGAGCTCCCCACTGTCTTTCCATTTAAATAAATAACTTAGAATAAGTAGCTAAATGTGAATGGAACAATATCTTTAGAAACATTTAGTTTAAAGATCGCATTGCTAATCGGCTTAACATGATGTTGCTAAAGCATGAACATTTATGTGGCAACTTTCCAGGTCCAACTACTGACAGTTAACGCTCACAGAGTAATATCCTATGAACAATGCAATGAACAATCAGTCAATCAGAAAACAGAAACAGCAGTTGGTCATTCAGACTCTCTTCTGTCATTGGAGAGACCTTGGCTGACAAGCAGCTCAGCTCTATCCAGCAGCAATGGCTCTCTATCGCTCTTCACCATGGTTCAATGACAATCCGTCATAGAGAGTGACAGGAGTATTAGAGAGATATTGTAAGCCATTGATCCCATGCTATTCAATCTGAACCCAAGATTGTTAATTTATCTAGCATTTCACTTCGGAACAACCCACACATTTAATACCCTCAGAATAGGAAATATTTCTTCTCTTCCTAATTAGCCTGGTGCTCTGTTAAGACCATATTTCCCTGACCTACACTCTCCTATAAGTGGGAAAAATCTAACAACAATTTAATTCAAAATCCTATAATCCATAACCATAACTGTGTTTTAACCTTTTTACATATCTAAGGAATAATGCTTTGACAACTTCCTCGTTTCTTCACATTCTTCATGAAAACTATGGAACCAAATCACTCTTCCTCACTGGGCCATGGGTTCAAGTCCTGGAACCCACAGCTTGACAGCACCATCAGCAGATCAGTCATTCAAAGGTAACATGTCACTCACACCATGAAAGAAATTCTTACAGATTTCTGATAAAGCCCAAAGCTTGTAGCAGTATTTTAACCCATTAAAACGCTGCAACCTCACACCCACCCAACATCAACTGTCTGCCTCTTATTGCTCATCAGTTCACTGGAACTGCTCATCAGAAAATGGGTTAGATCGAACACAGCGACATAACTTCATCTAAACATTGATCACCCAGGTCACTATCACATTACAGCTCTGTCAGGTTCTGTGGAGATAGAGACAGAGAATTAATGATTCCAGTCTGGTTACAACTCTCTGGACAGAATTAAATCAGTCCTGACAAAGTTTCACTGAGGTTGAAATGTTAACTTTGTTTTTCTCTGCACAGATTCTGTAAGACCTGCTGGGTTTTTCCAGCAATTTCTAGGCTTATTTCAGATTTCCAGCACCCGCAGCTCTTTGTTTCCTTGTCACATTTCTGCTTGTATACAAATATGCAGCTGTGCTTCCTGCATGACAACAGTGCGAACACTTCCAAAGTATCTGCTGGCCGTCAAATGCTTTGGGGTATCTGAAAGTGCCATAGAATTTCAAATCTTTCTTTTAGAGCATTCTCAGCTTGTCACAGAGCAAGAAAACCAAATAAATATCAGAACTACAAACTGCATTCTTTGAAATTACTAACTTGATTCTTGGCATAATTTGGATTGCATTCAATGTGGGAGTGGTCAACTGGTCAATAATTATTGTGTTTCCTATTCCAAAACTTCTATTGGCACATCGCCGTGGCAGGTGAGTTAGTCACTGCTCACTGCAGGTTGTGGGAACTTGCTGTGTACAAATTGGCTGCAATGGTTTCCATACTGCAGCTGTGACTACACCTCAGAAATATTTTGTTTGTTGCATAGCAGTTTGGAACATCCTGAGTTTGGGAAAAGTACCATATAAATGCAAGCCTCTGCTTTCAGTATTGGCTGGAGGCCACAGTTTGTAATTTTGGCTCAAACATAGATGGATGGACAGTCACAATGCAACCAAATCCTGGATCCAGACTGAGAGACACGGGAAACCAGCAACATAACCCTGTGGTCGCTCATCAGGGGCCACTCCTCAAACTCAAGGGAGTTTGGGTGGGTGGTAAAAAAGGAGGGGGGGGGGGTGGCGTTGCTAATTAGAAATGGTATAACGGCTGCAGAAAGGAAGTTTGAGGGGGATCTGCCTTTGGGGGTAGTATGGGCTGAAGTCAGAAATAGGAAAGGTGCAGTCACCTTGTTGGGTGTTTACTATAGGCCCCCCAATAGCAGCAGAGATGTGGAGAAACAGATTGGGAAACAGATTTTGGAAAGGTGCAGAAGCCACAGGGTCGTAGTCATGGGTGACTTCAACTTCCCAAATATTGATTGGAAGCTCTTTAGATCAAGTAGATTGGATGGGGCGGTGTTTGTGCAGTGTGTCCAGGAAGCTTTTCTAACGCAGTATGTAGATTGTCCAACCAGAGGGGAGGCCATATTGGATTTGGTACTTGGTAACGAACCGGGACAAGTGATGGGCTTGTTAGTGGGTGAGCATTTTGGTGATGGTGACCACAATTCTGTGACTTTCACCTTGGTTATGGAGAGAGAGAGAGGTGCGTGCAACAGGGTAGGTTTTACAATTGGGGGAAGGATAAATACGATGCTGTAAGACAGGATCTGAGGAGCATAAGTTGGGAGCATAGGCTGTCAGGGAAGGATGTCGTGGAAATGTGGAACCTTTTCAAGGAACAGATACGACGTGTCCTTGATATGTATGTACCTGTCAGGCAGGAAAGAGATGGTCGTGTGAGGGAACCTTGGTTGACGAGGGAGGTTGAATGTCTAGTAAAGAGGAAGAAGGAGGCTTACATAAGGTTGAGGAAACAAGGTTCAGACAGAGCGTTGGAGGGATACAGGATAGCCAGGAGGGAGCTGAAGAAAGGGATTAGGAGAGCTAAGAGAGGGCATGAAAAATCTTTGGCGGGTAGGATCAAGGATAACCCAAAGGCATTTTATGCGTATGTGAGAAACATGAGAATGACGAGAACGAGGGTAGGTCCGATCAAGGACAGTAGTGGGAGACTGTGTATTGAGTCGGAAGAGATAGGAGAGGTCTTGAATGAGTACTTTTCTTCAGTATTTACGAACGAGAGGGACCGTATTGTTGAAGAGGAGAGTGTGAAACGGACTGGTAAGCTAGAAGAGATACTTGTTAGGAAGGAAGATGTGTTGGGCATTTTGAACAACTTGAGGATAGACAAGTGCCCCGGGCCTGACGGGATATATCCTAGGATTATGTGGGAAGCAAGAGAAGAAATTGCAGAGCTGTTGGCAATGATCTTTTCGTCTTCACTGTCAACGGGGGTGGTACCAGGGGACTGGAGAGTGGCGAATGTTGTGCCCCTGTTCAAAAAAGGGAATAGGGATAACCCCGGGAATTACAGGCCAGTTAGTCTTACTTCGGTGGTAGGCAAAGTAATGGAAAGGATACTGAGGGATAGGATTTATGAGTATCTGGAAAGACACTGCTTGATTAGGAACAGCCAGCATGGATTTGTGAGGGGTAGGTCTTGCCTTACAAGTCTTATTGAATTCTTTGAGGAGGTGACCAAGCATGTGGATGAGGGTAGAGCAGTGGATGTAGTATACATGGATTTTAGTAAGGCATTTGATAAGGTTCCCCATGGTAGGCTTATGCGGAAAGTCAGGAGGCATGAGATAGAGGGAAATTTGGCCAGTTGGATAGAAAACTGGCTAACCGGTCGAAGTCAGAGAGTGGTGGTAGATGGTAAATATTCAGCCTGGAGCCCAGTTACAAGTGGAGTTCCGCAGGGATCAGTTCTGGGTCCTCTGCTATTTGTAATTTTTATTAATGACTTGGAAGAGGGAGTCGAAGGGTGGGTCAGTAAATTTGCAGACGATACGAAGATTGGTGGAGTTGTGGATAGTGAGGAGGGCAGTTGTCAGCTGCAAAGGGACTTAGATATGATGCAGAGCTGGGCTGAGGAGTGGCAGATGGAGTTCAACCCTGTCAAGTGTGAGGTTGTCCATTTTGGAAGGACAGATAAGAATGCAGAATACAGGGTTAACGGTAGGGTTCTTAGTAAGGTGGAGGAGCAGAGGGATCTTGGGGTCTATGTTCATAGATCTTTGAAAGTTGCCACTCAGGTGGATAGAGCTTGTAAGAAGGCTTATGGTGTATTAGCATTCGTTAGCAGAGGGATTGAATTCAAGAGTTGTGAGGTGATGTTGCAGCTGTATAGGACCTTGGTAAGGCCACATTTGGAGTACTGTGTGCAGTTCTGGTCGCCTCACTTTAGGAAAGATGTGGAAGCTTTGGAGAGGGTGCAGAGGAGATTTACCAGGATGTTGCCTGGAATGGAGAATAGGTCGTACGAGGATAGGTTGAGAGTTCTCGGCCTTTTCTCGTTGGAATGGAGAAGGATGAAGGGTGACTTGATAGAGGTTTATAAGATGATCAGGGGAATAGATAGAGTAGACAGTCAGAAACTTTTTCCCCGGGTACAACAGAGTGTTACAAGGGGACATAAATTTAAGGTGAAGGGTGGAAGGTATAGGGGGGATGTCAGGGGTAGGTTCTTTACCCAGAGAGTGGTGGGGGCATGGAATGCGCTGCCTGTGGGAGTGGCAGAGTCAGAATCATTGGTGAGCTTTGAGCGGCAATTGGATAGGTACATGGATGGGTGCTTAAGCTAGGACAAATGTTCGGCACAACATCGTGGGCCGAAGGGCCTGTTCTGTGCTGTATCGTTCTATGTTCTATCAAGACTGTACTCGGAGATTTCACCCCCACCAAGGAAGGTAATTAGATTAGATTACTTACAGTGTGGAAACAGGCCCTTCGGCCCAACAAGTCCACACCGACCCGCCGAAGCGCAACCCACCCATACCCCCACATTTACCCCTTTTAACCTAACACTATGGGCAATTTAGCATGGCCAATTCACCTGACCTGCACATCTTTGGACTGTGGGAGGAAACCCACGCAGACACGGGGAGAACGTGCAAACTCCACACAGACAGTCACCTGAGGCGGGAATTGAACCCGGGTCTCTGGTGCTGTGAGGCAGCAGTGCTAACCACTGTGCCACCGTGCTGCCCACAAAGACTGATTCCTCTGGGACGGTAAAGCCGCTTGGTTCAGTGTAAGTTTATATCCAGCAGAAACCAGCTAGCCATTTGAGCAGCTCTAGTTTGCTCCATCTCTAGACTAAACAATGCTCAAACCCCAGACTGATTGACCAGCTGCCAATCCTCCATCAGCATCAAGAGTGCCAAAGTACAAAGATTTGTCACCAACCTCCAATTTCCTCTTGGCTTCCTCCTGCTCTTGTTTCTCAGTAGCCTGACGGCGAGCTCTCTCCTCCTCTGTCTTCTTTCTATCCTCATCCTCCTTCACTTTGGCAATGTTCTCAAACTTGGAACGGATGCTACTTGCACTTGCATTGGCTGCAAAGCAAACAGAATGAACTAAATTACAGTAAAATTATAGTAAAATAAAATACTGTGGATGCTGTAAATCCAAGAATAAGAACACAGAGTGCTGGAGAATCTTAGCAGGTCTGGCAGCCTCTGTACAGGAAGAAACAGAGATAGTGTTTCAAATCTGACAGAAGTTTTCTTCGGAACTGCTTGAGAATGTAGCCAATCGTGAAGTTGTCATTGACATCCTCACTGATTCCCAAAAACACATCGAGGAGCCTGCCAACAGAGCAGCGATTTACATAGATGTGAAAAAGACAAACTACAGCGTGCAAACCAAAACTGCAGATGCTGGAAATCAGAAACAAAAACAGAAGCTGCTGGAAAAGCTCAGCAGGTCTGCCAGCATCTGTGCAGAGAAATCAAAGTTAACATTTCGGGTCCGGCGATCCTCAGAACAGTTCTGAGGAAGGGTCACTGGATCCAAAACTTTAACTTTGATTTCTCTTTACAAACGACAGAGTGAAATGCCTCCACGATCAGGGAAGCTAATTGGGTAAGGGCTGGGAGTGATCAGGAGATCAGTTCACAAGGATCCAGCCATGATATCAGCACCAGGATAAACCAAAGGCATCGCTCTGGACGGGAGTCTCCGTGTGACATGCATACATACCAGCTTCGACCGGCTTCGTTTTCTGATAGGCTGGAGCCAGCTGCTCGACATCATCAAAGGAGGCAGCACTCTGTAATCAGGTAGTTCAACATTAGAACAGCTTTTCTCTAACTCCTGCCCTTGTTTACTGCTGCTACCTTTACAATGGTATTTTTTTCTCGAGTTATATGTGAACTAATTTAAAGCTTTGTCAACACAAATTCTTTCAGGCTATTGATTAGAAACCTTCAATTATAACAGACGCAAAAAAATGCACATTTTCTACAAACACTAGCAGATCCACTGTATCAAACAAGACCTTGTTTTACCGAGAAATAACATTAACCACAGCATTACAGACCAATAAGTCTGACATCAGTCACAGGGAAATAACTGAAGACAATTCTGAAGGAGAGAATTAATCTCCACTTGGAAAGGCAAGGTTTGATCAGGGTTAGTCAGCGTGGTGTTGTCAGAGAGAGGTCAAATTTGATTGAATTCTTTGAGGTGACAATCAGGTGTTTCGATGAAGATAATGTAGTTGATGCAGTTTATATGAATTTCAGCAAAGCCTTTCGCAAGGTCCCATATGGGAAACTGATAAAGAAGGTAAAAAGTACAAGGTTGGCCAGATGTTTGACAATGAGGAAGGAGGTGCTCGGTTACAGAAAGATATAAACGGATTGGTCAATTGGACAGATCAGTGGCAGATGGAATTCAACCCTGATAAATGTGAGGTGATGGACTTTGGGAGCAGGAACAAAACAAGGGGGTAATTAATAACTACAGGGCATGAGTAAGCTCTGCAGTATCTAGGGATGCCTGCCCACAGATCCCTGAAGTTGGCAGGGCAGTTTAACAGGTTAGTTAAATGGCAGATAGGACAATTATCTTTATCAGTCATGGCATCGATTCTAAGAGTAGGGAGGGGATGTTGGAGGCCACAGCTGGAGTACTGTGTGCAGTTCTGGTCATCTCACTATAGGAGGGATGTGACTGCAGAGGAGGGGGTGCAGAGGAGGGGGTGCAGAGGAGGGGGTGCAGAGGAGGGGGTGCAGAGGAGGGGGTGCAGAGGAGGGGGTGCAGAGGAGGTTCACCAGGATGCTGCCTGGGATGGTGCATTCCAGCAAAGATGGGAGGCTGCATAAGCTCAGGTTGCTTTCTGTGGAGCAGAGAAGGTTAAAGGGGGAATATGATTGAGGGGGATTCCCCTGTATAGGATTATCAGGGGAATGGACAGGGGGTGGGTTTGGGGGGCGGGGGGGGGGGTATAGGAAGCAACTGTTTCCCTCAGCCAAAGGTCAATAACAAGTGGACATCATTTCAAAGTGAAAGACTCTCAGTGGATTTGAGGGAAAATGTTTTCACCCCGAGTGTGGATGGGGTGTGTGGATGGGGTGTGTGGATGGGGTGTGTGGATGGGGTGTGTGGATGGGGTGTGTGGATGGGGTGTGTGGATGGGGTGTGTGGATGGGGTGTGTGGATGGGGTGTGTGGATGGGGTGTGTGGATGGGGTGTGTGGATGGGGTGTGTGGATGGGGTGTGTGGATGGGGTGTGTGGATGGGGTGTGTGGATGGGGTGTGTGGATGGGGTGTGTGGATGGGGTGTGTGGATGGGGTGTGTGGATGGGGTGTGTGGATGGGGTGTGTGGATGGGGTGTGTGGATGGGGTGTGTGGATGGGTGTGTGGATGGGTGTGTGGATGGGTGTGTGGATGGGTGTGTGGATGGGTGTGTGGATGGGTGTGTGGATGGGTGTGTGGAATGCACTGACTGGGAAGGGAGTTGAAGAGGAAAACTTCACAACCTTCATAAAGTACTTTGTCTGAACACTTGAAATGTCATAAAATTCAAGGCTATGGGCTAAGTGTGGAAAAGTGGGGCTTGTGTAGATTGAGTGGTTTTTGGTGATGCAGACTTAATGGGCCGAAAGGCCTCTCTGTTCTGTATGATTCTGTTTCCCTGGTAAAAGGTGGAGCAGGTGACCAAGAACACAACACAAAAGCCTCCGTTCGAAGACTAAGATTCGTTGAGAAGCAGGGGAAGGGGGTTCCATCTTTGTTGAGCTGTTCCCCTCTCCCAAAATAAACACTGAAGAGTGCCCAAGTGTGTTCAGTCAGCATTTTCCCGAACCCTGGTCACAGTCTCAAAGTCTAAACAGTGAAGGGGCAGAGGGAAAAGCAAAGCAAATAAAATTAAAGTTGGGGGTGAAAGCAAACTTAACTGAACAGTGATATAAATATTAAATTTAACACCGATAACTTTCAACTCAAAGTGAGGAACTGTTAATGTCTCAGTTTTACTAATCATTAGTGATGATGTGATGTAAATCCATGGAATATTACAATTAACATTAATATAGAAGCTTTAATATAAATGAAGCACTGCTGTTATTTTATATACAAAATATGACAACAGGAGGAGGAGATGGAGAGGAATGCTTCCAGGGATTTGGTTGTGGGTGGGGCTGGCTCAGGTCGGAGCTCTGGTTACAGAGGCTGGGCTTGATTTGCTTGTATCAGAACGAAGGTGGGCAAGGTCAGGACAGGTTTGGATAGGGTAGATGACAGAAAGCTGCTCCCATTAGCTGATGGTCCAAGGATTTGTGGGGGCAGGGACACATATTTAAGGTTTCAACAAGGAGAACATGGTCAAGAACTTTGTTTTTTTACAACACAGCCAGTGGCAGGAAACCGGAACATGGCCTCCTGAGCAGAAACAAGGGGTTCATAAGGAGAGGGGAGGGCCCTGAAAGGAAATTAATGTGTAAGGTTACAGGGACAGAGCAGGGTGGCAGTGGTGAGACTAACCACTCCAGAGGGCCAGCATACATGCAATAGGCCCAACGACCTCCTCTGCGTCTTTGAGACTTTGGGGCAAATGGCTCAATTTTCAAGCAGAAAGGAAGAAAGGAGTAAAGTGATGCAGAAGTTTTCGATATCTGATTACTGAAAGGAGAGGAGGAGAGGAAGTGGGAAAATAGGAGACAATGCAGTTTTATTGGATAAATATTAAACCAGAATATCAAATGTTGCTAAGCAACTTCACTTCCAATAATCAACTTTGCTTGGGGACAGCTGACATTTGGCCAGGTTTGTAATGTCCAATTACAAAAAGGATGCTGCAGCCATTGACAAACAGGCACAGCATGGAGTCTCTCAGTCAATCCCAGCTTTAAAAACCCATAGTGCAACAAACTGGAATTGGTCATTAAAACAAGAAGATTATATTCAACGATGGTGATTCAGTTGCTGAGGGATAAACTGAGCAATATTGAAAGAAGATGACATTAACGACCACACGCACGACAGTCACAATACTGTGAGGTCCTGTAAACAATGGGAAAGGGGCAGAGGGGAAACAGCTCCAATTTAAAGTTAGCACTGACTCGAAGAACCAAATAATCTCTTCCAATGAAAAAAACAAAGAACTTCAGATGGTGGAAATCAGAAACAAAAACAGAAATTGCTGGAAAAGCTCGGCAGTATCTGTGGGAGAGAAAGCAGAATTAATGTTTTGGGTCCACTGATACCTTCTTCAGAACCTGGCATTTTTCCAACAATTTCTGTTTCAGTCTCTTCCAATGATTCTATCTGCGTCGGACAATCAATTCCAGACATCTTCACTATCATGTTAAAGAACTTTGGATTAAAATTTACATTTCTTTTTACCCAAACTCACTCTTCATTCACAGGTTCAACTGCAAGATATCACAAACAGCCACAATTATCAAAGTACTAGCAGACAGGGCAGGTGGAGAGAGCAGTTAATAAAGTAGACAGGATTCAGTGACACGGGCAGGATTCAGGAGCAGGAAAGTCATGTTGAACTTGTATCAGACACTGGTTCACCTTCAGCTGGAGTGGGCACCAGGAGCATGAGGTGAAGATGTTGGAGACAGTGCAGGAACCTTCTGAATGAGGAACTTCAGTTACGTCGATAGGATGAAGCAGCTGGGGCTGTTCTCCCGACTGAAGGGGAGATTTGATTGAGGTGTTCAAAATCAGAGAGGGCTGGGCAGAGCAGATACTGAAAAACCACTCCATTGGTGGGGATCAGGAGGTACAGGTTTAAAATAATCAGTTAAAGAAGCAACAGTGACATGAAGAGGAACTTTTTCATGTGAGAAATGGTTGGGGTCTGCACTATAATACCAGAGGGTGGGGTGCAGGCTTTGAGAAAGAAACAAGATGCTTATTTGAAAAGGAAGAATGTGCAGCAAAACAAGGAGAAGGCAGGGGAGGGACGCTGGGTCAGGCAGGGGAGGGACGCTGGGTCAGGCAGGGGAGGGACGCTGGGTCAGGCAGGGGAGGGACGCTGGGTCAGGCAGGGGAGGGACGCTGGGTCAGGCAGGGGAGGGACGCTGGGTCAGGCAGGGGAGGGACGCTGGGTCAGGCAGGGGAGTGACGCTGGGTCAGGCAGGGGAGTGACGCTGGGTCAGGCAGGGGAGTGACGCTGGGGCAGGCAGGGGAGTGACACTGGGGCAGGCAGGGGAGTGACACTGGGGCAGGCAGGGGAGTGACACTGGGGCAAGCAGGGGAGTGACACTGGGGCAAGCAGGGGAGTGAAACTGGGGAAGGCAGGGGAGTGACACTGGGGGAGGCAGGGGAGTGACACTGGGGGAGGCAGGGGAGTGACACTGGGGAAGGCAGGGGAGTGACACTGGGGAAGGCAGGGGAGTGACACTGGGGAAGGCAGGGGAGGGACACTGGGGAGGGACACTGGGGAAGGCAGGGGAGGGACACTGGGGAAGGCTGGGGAGGGACACTGGGGAAGGCTGGGGAGGGACACTGGGGAAGGCAGGGGAGGGACACTGGGGAAGGCAGGGGAGGGACACTGGGTCAGGCAGGGGAGGGACACTGGGTCAGGCAGGGGAGAGACACTGGGGAAGGCAGGGGAGTGACACTGGGGAAGGCAGGGGAGTGACACTGGGGGAGGCAGGGGAGTGACACTGGGGGAGGCAGGGGAGTGACACTGGGGGAGGCAGGGGAGTGACACTGGGGGAGGCAGGGGAGTGACACTGGGGAAGGCAGGGGAGTGACACTGGGGAAGGCAGGGGAGTGACACTGGGTAAGCCGTTCATAGTGATAGGATGGGGAAGATGGACCAAATGGACAGAGCATAGAGTCAGACAGTCGTAGAGATGTGCAGCACAGAGCATACCCTACGGTCCAACTCATCCACACCAACTAGATATCCCAACCCAATCTAGTCCCACCTGCCAGCACCCGGCCCTTATCCCTCCAAACCCTTCCTATTCACATACTCATCCAGATGCCTTTTAAATGTTGTAATTGTGCCAGCATCCACCACTTCATCTGGCAGCTCATTCCATACATGTACCACCCTTTGCGTGAAAATGTTGCCCCTTAGGTCTCTTTTATATCTTTTCCCTCTCATCCTAAAACTATGCCCTCTAGTTCTGGACTGCCCCCACCCCAGGGAAAAGACCTTGTCTATTTACCCTATCCATGTCCCTCATGATTTTATAAACCTCTATAAGATCACCCCTGAGCCTCTGACGCTCCAGGGAAAACAGCCCCAGCCTGACCAGCCTCTCCCTTATAGCTCAAATCCTCCAATCCTGGCAATATCCTTGGAAATCTTTTCTGAACCCTTTCAAGTTTCAGAACATCCTCCCAATAGGAAGGAGACCAGAATTGCTCGCAATATTCCAACAGTGGCCTAACCAATGTCCTGTACAGCCACAACATGACCTCCCAACTCCTGCACTCAATACTCTGACCAACAAAGGAAAGCATACCAAACACCTTCTTCACTATCCTATCTACCTGCGACTCCACTTTCAAGGAGCTAAGAACCTGCACTCCAAGGTCTCTTTGTTCAGCAACACCCCCTAGGATCTTACCATGAAGTGTATAAGTCCTGCTAAGATTTGCTTTCCCAAAATGCAGCACCTCGCATTTATCTGAATTAAACTCCATCCGCCACTCCTAAGCCCACTGGCCCATCTAGTCCAGATCCTGTTGTAATCTGAGGTAACCCTCTTCGCTGTCCCACTACACCTCCAATTTTGGTGTCATCTGCAAACTTACTAACTGTACCTCTTATGCTCGCATCGAAATCATTTATGTAAATGATGAAAAGTAGTGTATCCAGCACTGATCCTTGTGGCACTCCACTGGTCACAGGCCTCCAGTTTGAAAAACGACCCTCCACTACCACCCTCTGTCTTCTACCTTTGAGCCAGTTCTGTATCCAAATGGCTACTTCTCCCTGTATTCCGTGAGACCTAACCTTGCTAACCAATCTCCAATGGGGAACCTTGCCAAATGCCTTAGTGTAGTCCATTTAGATCACATCTACCGCTCTGCCCTCATCAATCCTCTTTGTTACTTCTTCAAAAAACTCAATCAAGTTTGTGAGACATGATTTCCCACGCACAAAGTCATGCTGACTATCCCTAATCAATCCTTCCCTTTCCAAATACATGTACATCCTTGCCCTCCGGATTCCCTCCAACAACTTGCCCACCACCGATGTCAGGCTCACCGGTCTATAGTTCCCTGGCTTGTTCTTACCACCCTTCTTAAACAGTGGCACCGTGTTAGCCAACCTCCAGTCTTCCGGCACCTCATCTATGACTATCGATGATATAAATATCTCAGCAAGAGGCCCAGCAATCACTTCCCTAGCTTCCCACAGAGGTCGAGAGTACACCTGATCAGGTCCTGGGGATTTATCCACTTTTATGCGTTTCAAGACATCCAGCACTACCTCCTCTGTAATATACGAACATTTTTCAAGATGCCACCATCTATTTCCCTACAGTCTATATCTTCCATATCCTTTTTCACAGTAAATACTGATTTCCTGCGACTCCACACAAAGGCCGCCTTGCTGATCTTTGAGGGGCCCTATTCTTTCCCTAGCTACCCTTTTGTCCTTAATATATTTGTAAAACCTTTTGGATTCTCCTTAATTCTATTTGCCAAAGCTATCTCATGTCCCCGTTTTGCCCTCCTGATTTCCCTCTTAAGTGTACTCCTACTTTCTTTATACTCTTCTAAGGATTCACTCGATCTATCCTGTCTATACCTGACATATACTTCCTTCTTTTTCTTAACCAAACCCTCAATTTCTTTAGTCATCCAGCATTCCCTATACCTACCAGCCTTCCCTTTCACCCTGACAGGAATATACTTTCTCTGGACTCTCGTTATCTCATTTCTGAAGGCTTCCCATTTTCCAGCCGTCCCTTTACCTGCGAACATCTGCCTCCAATCAGCTTTTGAAAGTTCTTGCCTAATACCGTCAAAATTGGCCTTTCTCCAATTTAGAACTTTTAGATCTGGTCTATCCTTTTCCATCACTATTTTAAATCTAATTATGGTCGCTGGCCCCAAAGTGCTCCCCCACTGACACCTCAGTCACCTGCTCTGCCTTATTTCCCAAGAGTAGGTCACGTTTTGCACCTTCTCTAGTATGAGAAGGTAAATGTCTTATGTCTAGTAAATGTCTTATGAGACATTTCTTCAGCCAGAGAGTGGTCGGCCTGTGGAATTCATTGCCACGGAGTGCAGTGGAAGCCGGGACGCTAAATGTCTTCAAGGCCGAGATTGATAGATTCTTGTTGTCTCGAGGAATTAAGGGCTACGGGGAGAAGGCTGGTAAGTGGAGCTGAAATGCGCATCAGCCATGATTGAATGGCGGAGTGGACTCGATGGGCCGAATGGCCTTACTTCCACTCCTATGTCTTATGGTCTTATGGTCTTAGGAACATCCACATAATGAATCAGAAAATTTTCTTGTACACACTTAACAAATTCCTCTCGATCTCAACCCTTAACACTATGACAGTCCCAGTCGATGTTTGGAAAGTTAAAATCCCCTACCATAACCACCCTATTATTCTTACAGATAGCTGAGATCTCCTTACAAATTTGTTTCTCAATTTCCCTCTGAATATTAGAGAGTCTATAATACAATCCCAATAAGGTGATCATCCCTCTCTTATTTCTCAGTTCCACCCAAATAACTTCCCTGGATGTATTTCCGGGAATATCCTCCCTCAGCACAGCTGTAATGCTATCCCTTATCAAAAACACCACTCCCCCCCCCCCCCCTCTCTTGCCTCCCTTTCTATCCTTCCTGTAGCATTTGTATCCTGGAACATTCAGCTGCCAGTCCTGCCCATCCCTGAGCCATGTTTCTGTAATTGCTCTGTTATCCCAGTCCCATGTTCCTAAACATGCCCTGAGTTCATCTGCCTTCCCCGTTAGGCCTCTTGCGTTGAAATAATGCAGTTTAATATATCAGTCCTACCTCATTCTCTGCCTTGTCCCTGCCTGCCCTCACTGTTTGACTCACTTCTGTTCTCAACTGGACTGGTCTCTGACTGATCAGTTATAAAAAGAATCACCACCATTGCTGATATCGGACGAGCTCTTAGTGGATTTGCTGCCATCATTCTCTTCCCTGGTTGGGCTTGACAAGGTCAAACGTGATTGAAGACAGTCACTTAATGATCAAACAAGACAAAACAAGATGGAGTTTATTGCAAGACAGCAACTAGGTACAAGTTACATTGATGTGGTAGACATTGTGACAGAGAGTAAGCAAGCCCCAGATGGTAAGACTTACCTCCTTTGAGATCCCAAGCTTTACCTTGCCCCAGTTTGTGGGCATCATCGTAATGGGTGATGCTTAAGGAATTGATCATTAACCCATTCAGACTCTTATACAACAGGGAGATTCCAGATTCCAGGAAATCACATGGCTTTAACGTTAGCACCTTGTTGTACGAGTTATCACAATGTTCTAACTGAATGGATCAGTGTTGTCTTGTTTGGATGGTTGCGTTGTGACTGAATGACGGAGTGGCTGTGTGCGCTACATTTACATAGAAGGCAGTTTATTGCAGTCACTCACCTTATCCATCCGATCTTTTTGAATTCCATATTTGCCACCAAATCCTTTTGAATAATCTGAAATAAAGAGATGAGAGAATAAGGTGCAGCCACACAAGAGGTATTCAGAAGTAAAGAGAGTGACCATGCATCATTCAATGAGGCAGCCAAACAGAATGCAAAACATACAGCCAAGATTGGAATAGGCTCAGTAAGGTCAGATCCAAAGAGGAGATTTGTAATGATGTGCATTATTGATCGAGCATTGTGGCTTTGCGCCTTTTGAAATTGATCAGTTTATCAGAGGAAAGTAAATGAGATGTTGGAATGAATGACCTGATTACTATAGACATGCTGAGGGCCAGTCTATCAGGGGAACAGGTGCTGATTGGCTTGATCAACATAAACATACAAGCAGAAATAAAGTCTACAGGGTCGACAGGACAATGACAAATAAATGCACCAGTTTGTAGCACAGACCTTTGGAGGCATTTAGCCAGAAAATTACTTATCCCCCACTTGGGGTCAGAAATTAATTGGATGATCAAGGTTACATCATTTCTATCCATCCCCAGACTGATAAATCTCTTCGCCCATCTCTTCACCAAATAAAGCTGAGCGGATCAGGGATCAGGGATCAGGGATCAGGGATCAGGGATCAGGGATCAGGGATCAGGGATCAGGGATCAGGGAATTCAGTCCTTTCAAGCCAATTCCATCATTCAATGAGATCATATCTGATTTGACTGGGATTTCAAACCCACTTTCTGTTTATTCTCTGCTCACCCCCCCCCCCCCCCCCCCCCCCCCCCCTCCCCGGCCCTTTGTCTTTCAGACATCACTCATGGAGCCTCTAATCCCCATAGGGCCTGTTTCCACACTGTAGGGAATCTAATGCAATTGGATCTAAACAGCAGTACCCTCTGGGGAGAGAATTTCACATCCGAATGACACTCCGAGAGAAAGGAAATTCTCATCTCATTTTGAAGCACTGTTTCAGTCTCTCCCAGAAAAGGAACCACCCTTTCCCATAAGATCTTCAGTTTGAAAGAGATCACTTCCCATCCTTCTCTGGGTTGATGTTACCATGCTCATGGTGCGTCTGACCTCTGACACCACCCCTTCCATCATACAGTGATGTAGCTACAGCACTGACATCACCAGCTCTTCACACACACAGCTCATCTCCCAACACAAGGTGCTTTTATTTTTATCCATTTGTGGGACATGGGTGTTGCTGGCTGGATCAGGATTTATTACCCGTTCCTAATTGCCTCCCCCCACCCCCCCGAGGTGGTGATGGTGGTGAGCTACCTTCTTGAATCGCTGCAGTCCATGTGCTGAAGGGTTACCCATAATGCCCTTAGGGAGGGAGTTCCAGGATTCTGACCCAGTGACACTGAAGGAATGGCGATATATTTCAAAAATCAGGATGGTGAGGGGCTCGGTGGTGTTCTCATGTATCTGCTGTCCCTGTCCTTCTAGATAGAAGTGGTCGTATCTTTGGAAGGTGCTATCTGAGGATCTTCCATGAGTTTCTGCAGTGCATCTTGTAGATAGTACACACTGCTGCTACTGAGCGATGGTGGCGGAGGGAGGGGATGTGGTGCCAATCAAGGCAGGCTGCTTTGTCCTGGATGATGTTAAGCTTCTCGGGTGTTGTTGGAGCTGCCCCCATCCAGGGGCAAGTGGGGAGTATTCCATCACACTCCTGACTTGTGCCTTGTAGATGGTGGACAGGCTTTTAAGAGTTATGTTTGACCCAAGGCTGTAATGAGGTCAGGAGCTGAGTGGCCCTGGGGGAACCCAAACTGGGCGGTAATGAGCAGGTTATAGCTGAGCAGGTGCTGCTTGATAGCTCTGTTACTGACACCTTCCATCACTTTACTGATGCTCAAGAGTAGACTGATGGGGCAGGAATTAGTCAGGTAGGATTTGTCCTGTTTTGTGTGTACAGGACGTACCTGGGCAATCTTAAACATTGTCAAGTAGATGACAGCATTGTAGCTTAAAGTCTGGACATTTATATTAGCCAAGTGGAAAGTTTATTTATTGGCAGCTTGACTTCCAGCTAATAGTTTAGAAATCAGATTATGAGGAAGATTCTACTGAATGTTCTTTGGCATAACTTCTGAATTGGGGATTTAAATCATGGTATCGAGTTTATGGAGAGAATTTCAGTGTCACATTGAAATAAACATTACCTTTCGCTAAAACAAGATTTGAAATTGTCACATTTCCATGTGCGTTATGGATACACAATAGAAACAGATGTCAGTCAGATTTCTCCATGGGACAGTAGTCTGAATAGTGATGCAAGATATTATAAAACAGCAGATTCAACAGGGTCAACTATGAAATTTTGGGAGGAATTTGCTGCAGGGTTGAGGGAATCAGGAACTATTGGGGAAAATCGAGTGGTTTGGAGGAGGAAAATGGGTGGCTCCCGTGAACCACATGGCCGGTTTATACCGGACAGACCTAGAAGGGGAGCATGTGGGGGGAAAAGGTACCAGAGCTCTGTCAGCATTTCCGGAACTTTCCATATGAGCTCCACTGTTTCTCGGAATTAATTGAATAAATTTGGGGGAGAAAGGTGCTTCGAATACCCATTGTAGAACTGGAAAGAAAATGCCACTGAAGGGGTATGTGCTCTCAATTTAGTGCATTTTTATGAAGCCAGAGCGAGGTCTGGCATCAGACTCTGCCTTGTTGAGACTCGTGCTTGGCCAGCTTTTCCTTGTAGTCGAAGCCGACGGCAGATTTGTCCTGGTTTTCTGTCTCAACACCATATTTGCCACCGAAACCTCTCTTATAGTCTGCAAATCCACACACAATCAAAACAAAGACAGTGACAAGAAAAAACACAAGCCACGTTATGTCAAACATACAATAACAGAATTATAAAACAAAACAGACTAAAATGCAAACAGGACAATATAAAACAAAACTCCAAAAAGCAGATTGCTTCAATACACAACACATTCTCGGTGAGGATTGTTTGTTAAGTACAATTAGATTCTTGTTCAACTGCATTATCTGAAAATACCAGTTAGTTCTAATCAAACTGTTTTGGGCACAACGTCAATCCAGAGCTCAACATCCAAACCAACATCAACGAGTAGCTAGGGCAAGACAGACACCCCCCCCCCCGACACACATCCCCACACACACACACCCCCCCCCCACACACACACCCCCCACGCACACACACATCCCCCACGCACACACACACCCCCCACGCACACACACACCCCCCACACACACCCCCCCCACACACACACCCCCCCCCACACACACACACACCCCCCCACACACACACACACCCCCCACACCACACACACACCCCCCCACACCCCCCCCACACACACCCCCCCCCCACCCACACACACCCCCCCCCACACACACACCCCCCACACACACACCCCCCCCCCCCCACACACACACCCCCCCCCCCACACACACACACCCCCCCACACCACCCCCACCACACCCCACCCACACCCCACACACACACCCCCACCCCCCCACCCACCCCCACACCCCCCCCACACACACACCCCCCCCCCACACCCCACCCCACACCCCCCCCACACACACACCCCCCCCACACACACCCCCCCACACACACCCCCCCACACCACCCCCCCCCCACACACACACCCCCCCCCCACACCCCCCCCCCCACACACCACCCCCCCCACCCCCCCCCCACACCACCCCCCCCCACACACCCCCCCCCACACACACCCCCCCCCCCCCACCCCCCCACACCCCCCCCCACACACACCCCCCCACACACACCCCCCCCCCCACACACACCCCCCCCCCCCCACACCACCCCCCCCCCCACACCCACCCCCCCCCCCACACACACACCCCCCCCCCACCACACACCCCCCCCCACACCCCCCCCCACACACACCCCCCCCACACCCACCCCCCCCCACCACCCCCCCCACCCCCCCCCCCCACACCACACCCCCCCCCCCACACACACCACCCCCCCCCCCACACACACACCCCCCCCCCACACACCCCCCCCCCCCCCCCCACACCCACCCCCCCCACACCCCCCCCCCCCACACACACACCCCCCCACACCCCCCCCCCCCCACACACACACCCCCCCCCCCCCACACACCCCCCCACACACACCCCCCCCCCACCCACACCCCACACCCCCCCCCACACCACCCCACCCCCCCACACCCCCCCCCACACACCCACACCCCCCCACACACACACCCCCCACCCCACCCCCCCCCACCACACCCCCCCCCCCCCACACCCCCCCCCCACACCCCCCCCCCCACACACACACCCCCCCCACACACACACCCCCCCCCCACACACCCCCCCCCCCCACCCCCCCCCCCACACACACACACCCCCCACACACACACACCCCCCCACACACACACCCCCCCCACACACACACCCCCCCCACCCACACCCCCCCCCCACACCCACCCCCCCCACACACACACCCCCCCCCCCCACACACACCCCCCCCCCCACACACCCCCCCCCCCCACACACCCCCCCCCACACACACACACCCCCCCACACACACACCCCCCCCACACCCACACCCCCCCACACACACACCCCCCCACACACACACCCCCCCCCACCCACACCCCCCCCCCACACACCCACACCCCCCACACACACACACCCCCCCCCCCCACACACCCCCCCCCCCCACACACCCCCCCCCCCCACACACCCCCCCCCCACACACACCCCCCCCCCACCCCCCCCCACCCCCCCCCCCACACACCCACCCCCCCCACACACACCCCCCCCCACACCACCCCCCCCCACACACACACCCCCCCCCCACACACCCCCCCCCCCACACACACCCCCCCCCCCACCCCCCCCCCCACACCACCCCCCCACACACACACCCCCCCCCCCCACACACCACCCCCCCCACCACACCCCCCCCCCACACACACCCCCCCCCCCCACACACCCCCCCACACCCCCCCCCCCCACACACCCCCCCCCCACACCCCCCCCACACCCCCCCCCCCACACACCCCCCCCCACACCCCCCCCCCACACACACACCCCCCCCACACACCCCCCCCACACACCCCCCCCCCCACACACACCCCCCCCCACACACACACCCCCCCCACACACACCCCCCCCACACACACACCCCCCCCCCACACACACCCCCCCCCACCCACACACCCCCCCCCACACACACACCCCCCCCACACACACACCCCCCCCACACACACCCCCCCCCCACCACACCCCCCCCCCCACACACACACCCCCCCCACACACACACCCCCCCCACACACACACCCCCCCCCACACACACCCCCCCCCACACCACACCCCCCCCCACACACACACCCCCCCCCACACACACACCCCCCCCACACACACACACACCCCCCCACACACACACCCCCCCACACACACACCCCCCCCACACACACCCCCCCCACACACACCCCCCACCACACACACCCCCCCCACACACACACACCCCCCCCCACACACACACCCCCCCCACACACCCCCCCCCACACACACACACCCCCACACACACCCCCCCCACACACACCCCCCCCACACACACCCCCCCCACACACCCCCCCCACACACACACCCCCCCCCACACACACACCCCCCCCACACACCCCCCCCCACACACACACCACCCCCCACACACACCCCCCCCACACACACCCCCCCCACACACACACACACCCCCACACCCACCCCCCCACACACACCCCCCCCACACACACACCACCCCCCCACACACACACCACCCCCCCACACACACACCACCCCCCCACACACACACCCCCCCACACACACCCCCCCACACACCCCCCCCCCCCACACACACACACCCCCCACACCCCCACCCACACACCCCCCCCACACACACACACCCCCCCACACACACCCCCCCACACACACACCCCCCCACACACACACCCCCCCCACACACACCCCCCACACCACCCCCCACACACACACACCACCCCCCACACACACCCCACACACACCCACACACACACCTCCCACCCACACACACACCCCCCCCCACACACACACTCCCCCCCACACACACACTCCCCCCCCACACACACACTCCCCCCCCCACACACACCTCCCCCCCCCACACACACACCCCCCCCACACACACACCCCCCCCCACACACACACTCCCCCCCCACACACACACTCCCCCCCCCACACACCACACCCCCCCCCCACACACACACCCCCCCCCACACACACACCCCCCACACACACACCCCCCACACACACACACACCCCCACACACACACACCCCCCCCCACACACACACTCCCCCCCCCACACACACACCCCCCCCCACACACACACTCCCCCCCACACCACCCCCCCCACACACCACCCCCCCCACACACACCACCCCCCCACACACACCCCCCCCCACACACACACCCCCCCCACACACACACCCCCCCCCACACACACACCCCCCCCACACACACACACCCCCCCACACACACACCCCCCCCCACACACACACACACCCCCCCCACACACACACACACCCCCCCCACACACACACACCCCCCCCCACACACACACACCCCCCCCACACACACACACACACCCCCCCACACACACACACACACCCCCCCCACACACACACACACCCCCCCCACACACACACACACACCCCCCCACACACACACACCCCCCCCACACACACACCCCCCCCCACACACACTCCCCCCCCCACACACACACACCCCCCCACACACACACCCCCCCCACACACACCCCCCCCCCACACACACACACCCTCCCCCACACACACACACCCCCCCCACACACACACCCCCCCCCACACACACACACCCCCCCCACACACACACACCCCCCCCCACACACACACACACCCCCCCCCACACACACACACACACCCCCCCCACACACACACACACCCCCCCCACACACACACACACCCCCCCACACACACACACACACCCCCACCACCACACACACACACCCCCCCACACACACACACCCCCCCCACACACACACACCCCCCCCACACACACACACACCCTCCCCACACACACACACACCCCCACACACACACACCCCCCCCACACCCACACCCCACACACCACACCCCACACACA